>NW_024872850.1:0-26557 GCF_018340385.1 Cyprinus carpio
TCATTCTGCTGATGTGTAATTTTTTCTGTCTCCTCCCTTTATCAAACCAAAGTTTTGAATTGGCCTTTCGCACCCCTCACGCCATCAACTCTACGGTCTCTTTGGGCATCTCTGCTCTGCTGTGGCAGTCCCAGCCGGAGGGAGAAAGAAAAGGGAGGAGGAAGATGAGGAGGATGAGTGCGAAGGGGTGTTCCTGTGATCCTGCCTGTGAACCCATGATCCTTCCTCACTGAAACTCTCCTCAGCAGTCTATTTCATCTCTGGTTCCAACCTAATTCCAGTCAACCTGGCCTCTGATTTAGCCATCACTACTCCTTTTACTAAGACTAAAGAAAACACTGTTATCATC
Organism: Cyprinus carpio; assembly: GCF_018340385.1. Lineage (NCBI taxonomy): Eukaryota > Metazoa > Chordata > Actinopteri > Cypriniformes > Cyprinidae > Cyprinus > Cyprinus carpio. The sequence goes on from NW_024872850.1 coordinate 350, forward strand.
CTGGCATTAGATAGTATTAGATGGGCTTAAAATTAATAATAGAAAGGTAGAAGGGGGGTGTTTTTATCACAAACAAATTTCCGTACCATGTCCTTACTTAATAAAGACAGGGGTGGTAATACGGGTCGCATCCAACTTAAAAAATATAACAAATAGTTCGTATTGGGTGTCAACACTACTTCACAGGGGCTCCAATGAATCTTTATGTGACTGTTGCACTTGATGCACAATTATAATATGCTAATCTACACTCCTCTTGTCTGTAGTTCCGGAAGTCCATTCAGAAAAAATCCTGTGCTGCTCTTATAAGGGGGGCAAGAATTATCCCATAGTGCTGTGGTGGATTTTAAATTGCTCTCTTAGGTTAGTGCTGCATGGAGTGCGTTATTTTTCATTCAAGAAAGGAAGTTCTTCCTGTGATATTTATACCTTGAAGCCTGCCCCCCCCCCCCAAACACTTTTGTTAATTTTTGATTAGTGCTGTGTGCTGTCACCACTGTGGTGTTTTGTTTCCCACCTCTCTCTCACTACACAACACTGAATCCTATCAGCTTATATACTCTGGCTTTTTTTTGGTTAACATAGATTAGGGGTGTTTGGCTGAGACATGAGGGGTGTTTTTAGACCTCTGCTGTATTACACGAAGAAATCGGCATGTAGAGTGGCGGTCCCTCATTCTGATGTGTAGCAGGGGGATAACCCGGAGAGTAATCCTGTAGCACTGACTGCATGAGGAAAAAATGTTTTAATGGTATTAACTTAGATATTTAACATAAAGACAACTGCAGAAGAACCATTATTTCATTTATAATATATATATATATATAGATATATATATTATATTTTATTATATATATATTATACTTTTTTGTAACCTTGTTTTATGTTAAATGTGGAATTAATTGAGTTAGTCGTGATTTATTCTGTCAATTTTCCTCTCAGTAGTTATGCTTGTAAGATATTAATCTCTGTCCAGCAGCGGGATTTTTTCCTCGTTCTCCCTGTTATTGTGTTTTTGCTTTTTTGTTCCCTCCCTTTGAGTGTGCAAGTTACAGAACATCTATTGTCTTCAATGCAGATGCTCATCAAAAAAACGGGGGAAAAAACAGAAATCATTTTTATTTAATGTGTTACAGCATGGAACAACAGTACACAATCACCTCATTGTCAGAAAAAAAAAAAAAAAAAATACAACAATAAATTATGAGAAACTGAATCATTTTTTAAATCCAGAGTGTGTAATTGACACATTTTACAAACCAAACCACCACCCAAAGGCATTGTGTGAGTTCTGCTGACTTGGAATGAATTACTGATGTTTATTTGCATTGTGATAGAGTTTTGGCAGATTTTCAAACCATAACCCATTGTCCTATTCCTTTCATAAATTGCTTCAAAAAAAGAACAAATAAATGCATTCCCCTTCACAGAGCCAGCAAGCACTGAGAATCATGAATACAGCTCTGATACGACTAAATGTAGTGCTGATAATTCCACTCAGATTGAATGTAGCAGTGTAAGTGCTGCGAATCCACAAGGAACAAGCACAGACTTGTTCTCAATAACAGAGAACCTTGCTCATTACAGTTCACACCACACATACACATACATGACAAAATCCAAAGTGGCAAACGAAACAGAACAGTTTTATTGCATAGGAAATCTTCATCCCACTTAACAGTTTCCCCCACTCTTTGTGCTGTATTCTCATGTCACTAAACACCCACAATCTAGTTTAACAGATGCTAGATTGCACAGATATAGCACTGCAGTGTGAGGATTTAACAGTAAATTAAGGGCCAGTTGCCATTCATTTTGAGAGCAAATACACAACATTTCTATGTAAATTTTTTTTTTTTGTAGGGGGGGGCCTCTATTTGTGCTATTAGCTTGGTGCAATTAAATGTTGTGCAGAATGCTTAATGTTGTGTCAGGTGCAATGCATTCTTAGTGAAATTTTTATAGCAAAATCCATTTGTGTGATTATATTGTATCAGACCATTCGCTAGCAGCAGCCTCAACCTTCCTCTCTATCTTCTCTTTTGTCTGGAGAGGTTTCAATTCTGTCATGGGGACTTTTCACAATGTGTCTTTAATTAAGAGTCGGTGTCTCTGGGGTTACTGCGGTTAGAGGAAACCATACAGGTCTTAACGGTAATCGCAGGCAGGAGTATGAATGCAGTTGCCCAGTTTTACAACTTTGTAATGTGTATTATTGAACAGGCCTGTTCAGTTCTCTCATGATGAGGTTGTTTAGGGTAGTTTAAACACAGAACGGTGGATTGTGATGTGCTAATGTTGAGACATTTTTAAATTTTCACTAGCATATGGGAGCGGTGTTGATTCATTTCAGATGGATGTGACAACAAAACTCTTTCACGGAGTACATTTTCTGACTACAAAAATATATCATTGTCTAGTTCAAGGCAATAATCACAGCCTTCCCTTTTTGTGTACCTGCCAGCACCATTTTTGAGCTGTGATCAGTCGTTCCTCTCATTGTGGTCTGTGTGTTTTTGCCATCATCTTCACTCAGTCCGGAGTTTCCAGATTGATCCAGAGAGACCGACGCAGCGCGGCAGATGCCGCTCTAATTATACAGTTGTTTTAAGGTTGTCAGGTTTTGCAAACAAGGAGGAAATCATCAAGGGGGAGGGGTTTTGATGGACGGAGGGTGTATTTCAAGCATCCTGGCAACCGGGGCAGCTGCTCTACCATATCCCTGCTGCCAGCTTTCTGGCTAAAATAAATATTGCCTCAATCCATCTTGTAATGGCAAGTGTAAATTAACCACCACGTCAATAACTGGTTTACTATGATGTTTCTTTCCCGCCATTTCTAGCTGTATATTGATTTCACATAGCTGTTAAATGGCACCGGTACTATTTCTTTTGAGTGGGACTTGTTTTTTCTGTGACTTAAATGTATCGTGTTGGATTGTGGACAAGAGGGAAATATAATCTCTTTATTGACCAGCCCATTATCTCTGTTTGTTTAGTGGGATGTGAAAATGATATTTATGTGCATAAAATTAATAGCTTTACACAGCTTTTGCAAATATAATCAGTTCACCTCCCTGTTAGGCAACACGTTTGAGATTTAAATGTAGTTTTAATCATTAGGATGCATACAGGTAAAGGCATTTTTACATTATTATTGTGTTGTTTGTATTAATATATTAATATACTTTCGAAATATATTGATATATATTTATAATATTTACTTTTTTTATTTACACACAGATGTGTTTTTTGTATACATTTAATTTATACTGGTAAAGTGGTGTAAACAATGTATTTTTTATTACTATATATAATATAATTCTTAAAAATGTGAATATATATTATATTATATTATATATATTATATTATATTATATTATATTATATTATATTATATTATATTATATTATTCCATCGTTAGTCTTATATTATCTTCCATCTTAGCCTCTTTGAGTAGTTCTTCCAAACAGAAAGTCAGATAACACATTAACACAACCAAATATTGGGGGGGGTTAAAAACAAAAACTGAATTACAGTTTTGTTTGCGTTAAAAATTCCATTATGTCAGATCCATTTTTTTTTACATTGTACTCTTTTCTTTTTGTTTCCCCCTCTCTAGCTGGTGATGTGCTAGTTAGCGCTGACCCTCAGTATGGCTTCTTACTCTGACAGCCAGGGGCCGTGAGGGGCCGTTAAGGGCCATGTGGGCCTGGTTGCAGCTGCTCCATCTCCTTGCCCACTCAGCAGGCACACTGTGCCCTTGAGCCACCTGCCAATTCAATCCAGCACAGGTTAACACAATCACACACACAGGTTTTATTGACATCGTGTGGCTCAGTACACTTAGTATGCTTATGCTTGTTGAGTATGTTGAAGCAGAAATGAGGATGTTTTAAATAAGAATCTTTTGAATGTTGTCATAGACGTTTCGTTATTCATCCTGTTTAACGGGATCGAGCAGGTCTGTTGCTGTGTGCGACCTAATGAGGATCGACATGCTTGTGCGTGTAGCGTGTGTGCCGCGCTTTCACCACAGACGTTTGCTTGCTATTTAATCTGTATCTCCTCGTAAGGTGAACAGATGTAGGGCCAGCAGTGGAAATTCAGCAAAGAAAACCCACACTATTCAATGTGGATTTTATCAGCGGCTCTTCCTCCTGACCCCATTTATTCTGCACTGAGCTGATTGCGTGGCTGCCGCTGACGAGCCCGACCCCACGACACGCCATAATTACCCATCACATCATATATGTCCTACAAACCATCACAGAGCAACTCATAATCTCAAAATCACTGTACTCTGGGCAAAGTGGATCACTCTTCAGTCAAATCAAACTTTCAGGGTTGTTATTGTCAGATTTCTCCTCCCTGGCGTATCCTCAGCTCGGACCGTTTTATTCAGCACTGGCAGCCCAGCCGTCATACACTTTTAGTCAATGGCGTCTGTAGTGGGAATCAATATGCGTCTGCATGGAAAAATTGTACGGGCTGGCTGATAATGAGATTTTACTGTGAAGACAAAGCCCCTGGGTGCAGTGATTGGTATCTGAGAGAGTCTACACTGTCCTCAGCGCTCGCTCCCTTGAGACCGTCACAGTGCTAACATGTCTTCTGTTTTAGCTGTACAAAGCTAAAAGTGCAGATTAATGCATTGAGCACCAAACTCCTTTTAGCAGGGTGTTCGGTGCACAACACTTTTTGGTCTGTCGGGTATGAGACAAATAAGAGAAAATAGCATTTATTAATTTACCTTCTATAAAGCATTACTGGTGGTCACACCATTTTTAATTATATATTGTTAATTAAATAGGACAGAGCATACAAAAAATAATTAAATGAAATCTGAATATTTATTTATAATTCCTAAATATAACGTTTTAATTCTGAATATATAAATATAATTCAGGATTTACATTATATTGTTTATTCTATCTATATATTATCTATATATTTACAATGTACATATATACAGTTTCATTTTATTAATGATAATTGATGAATAAAAAAGTAATGATAAAGAAATTAAATTATAAAGTAAATATATAAAATGGTATTTATATTATTATTAAATAAAATAAAATTAAAATCTAATTTAGAACACAGGTGAACATTTATTTTGCATAGTGAAAATTTGCTTTTAATACTTCTGTTCAAATGTTATTTGCACTTTGCAGTTAAACTGGATATGTGTCAACCAATTTTAAATCAATGCTTTTTGAGCTGGTTTGACACATTCCTTATAACTTAGGTACATATGATTGATGCGAATAATCGTTTTAAAGAGTGATTCTAAGGGAGAGCAGGGTTGTGATTTGCAGGTTTTAATTGGTCTGCAGGAGTGCTCAGCAGTATTTGGGGCTTGTCGTACTTGCCCCAGGACAGGGGTAAGAAATTAAGGGTCTTTTCCTGAGTGATCCAGATTTGACATGCCCAGACTAGAACTGGTTCCCAGCTCCTGATGGCAGTGCCACTTCCATGCCCAGTTAGAGCTAACAGAAAATGTCAAAACCCCATTCCCCTTCTTTTTTATCACTCACTTTTGTCTCCATGCCATCAGCAAATCACAGCAGTTAGTCAGCTATTACCATTAACCGCTTTTTTTCTGGCACTTTATGCTTATCAGCGCTAGGAAATAAAAGCAGAGCACCCAATCTGTTACATGGGTAGGGTGTTATTGGTATATACGTGTGCATCAGATCAGGGGCGTAGATTATGCGGGGGACGTGTTCCCCTAACTTTTAAGATCACGGAAATTCGTCCTCCACACTTTTTCGGGGAAGTGTGTTCGCATAGAGGTTTTCAAGAGCTGGTGTGAATAAATATAGATTAAAACTCAAAGAGACAGGATAGTCTGCGCATGACCTGATATTTTATTCAGACCCAGAATAAGGCAAGAATAAGGCGAGATGAACATCGAGGAGCACTGAACACTCATGCATTGTGTGTTTCATTCATACTCGAAGCCGGAGGGCGCTCTCGCGCAGACAAGTCGAACCAGGAAATCCCTTATATGGACAAAAGCATCCAGCTGCTGTATGAAAACCGTTGTTTTCACAGAAAAACAGAAACGTTTGGATACATGAAGACATTAAACATACAATTGCGACAATATATTGGGTTTATTTGTGTTTTTCAAGTCATCTCCAGGTAATAAATAAAGTATATGAACAATGCAATGCTAACTGACAGCATTTATTGCAGAAACTGTTCTGCCTTGGTGAATAAAAAAGTGTTTGTTGTAGCTATATAAAACATTAACAAATCATATTATTGATTATTGTCCAGCAGTTGTCTGATTTCTAAGCCAATTAAAAGCTAGAAATTAAAAGTTTTTGAACAGTAAAATTGTTAATATTTTTTTTTAAAGAAGTCTCTTCTGTTCACCAAGCCTACATTAATTTGATCCACAGTAGGCTACAGCAAACAGTAAAAGGTTGAAATATTTTTTACTATTTAAAATAACGTTTTCTATTTGAATATACAGTATTTACAATGTAATTTATTGTGATTTCAAAGCTACATCTTCAGCATCATTACTCCAGTCGCAGGAACCTTCAGAAATCATGTGATATTCTTATTTGCTGCTCAAAAAACATTTATCATTATTATTTGCTGCTCAAAAAATTTTTGTAGTTTTTTTTTTGGTTTATTTGATTAATATGTGGTTAATAAGAGTGGCATTTATCTGAAATAGAAATCTTTTGTAACATTATAAATGTGTTTATCATTACTTTTGATCATTTTAAAGCATCCTTGATAGATAAAAGTATTAATATATATAATTTCTTTTCCGGAAAATAAAAATTATATTGACTCTAAGCTTTTGAATGGTGTAGTGCAGGGGTGGCGAACTCTGGTCCTGGAGAGCCACAGCTCTGCGAGTGATCTCCAAACCTAATTAAAACTCACCTGCCTGTAGACTTTGATTAGTAAACCCTTCAGACCCTGATTAGCTTGTTTCAGGTGTGTTTGATTAGGGTGTTGTAGGAGCAGGTTGAAACAAAACTCTGCAGGGCTGTGGCTCTCCAGGACTGATGTTCGCCACCCCTGGTATAGTGTATAATGTTACAAAAGCTGTTTATTTCATATAAATGGTTTCTTGAGCAGCAAATCAGCATATTATAGCAAATTATCAGCATCTCTGTCCCCCTCACTTCTGAAATGATGGCTACGCCCCTGCATCAGATTGTTATTTATAAAAACATCCCTGTTGAAGAGGACATAATGCAAATATTTCAGTAACAAACAATCTATGATTTCATTGGAAAATGCATTTGGTTGTTAAAATAAAGAAAACAGGGTCACTCTTTTTCCATTGTTCACTTTTTTTCTGTTTTAACCCTTATTCACTTTTTAAAAGAGATAGCCCCATCCCCCACACACAAAAAACAACAACAACAATTAAAAAAAACCTGACATCATTTAATCACCCTCATGTTGTTCCAAACCTGTATGAATTTTTTTTTTTCTGTTGAACACAAAAGAAGATATTTTTTAAGAATTTTGTTAACCAAACTGTTTTTTCTTTTAATATTATGCAAGTCAATGGCTACCAGCGACTGTTTGTTATGAACATTCTTCAAAATATCGTATTTGTGTTTGGAACAACATGAGGGTGAATAAATTGCAGAATTAGCTTTTTTTGGACTATCCCTATAAGCAGATATGCACTGCTGTACTGTATTATGTTTATTATTATCGTTTTACTGTTTTCACTTTATATGTGAGTATTTATTTGCCATGTTTCATTATTTGTATTGTTTTATTGGCAGAGTATCCCAAGTTTAGTGAAATTCTTTTTTTCATGCTTCTTCACAGTTCAAAGACAACCTACATTTGGTATTAGCAACAGACATAGAAATGACTGAACATTTACAAACTTAAGGCGAGACACTGCAGGTGAATAGGGAAAAAAAAAAATTAACTAATAGATATCACTTAACTTACCAAGTTGATTGATTACATTGATAATTGCAAACATTTTTGTATTACAAGTTTTTAAAATGTTATATTTAAATATGCAAATGAGGCATTATTTAATGAAATATGCGCTAATTGCATAAATTGCTAGTACAAAAATCTGAACACAGGATGAAGTCAGATTCAAAATTCTTGTCTAATTTTTTTTACATATTAGAGTTCTTTTTTTGTAATGTTGGAGTTATGGGTATTTGTTTTTGTCACTCCATAATTCAGAAAATACATTGAACAGCTAGAAAACAATATATTTTCACCATTTTTGGGGGATTAAAATGTTGTATATAATCAAGAAAATTATATATGAAACAAATCCCTCTGTAAAAACCTTCAGAATATAGGACAGGAATACAAAATGTAAAGTTTAGTGTGTGTAAGTGCCACTGAAGTGGAGATATATGGCTCAGAGTTGGAGAAAAAACTCATTTTGAGAAAACGGCCTTTAAAAATATGTATTGTAATTGAAATCTATTGACACAAATAGATAAAGTGCTATAAAAGAAACACTTAACAGTGTCTTTTGGATGTTTTCTTTCCATAAGTCTGAAAAAACACTTTATGAAAAGCCAAAAAGCCCAAAATCTAAATTTTGACAGGTGCATGAAAAAACACTGTTTTTGCCTGCAGTGTCTCCCCTTAAAACAATATGAAATTAAATAAATAAAAAAATAATTTTAAATATGTATTAAATTAAATTAAGTTTATAAGCAAATCTAATAATAATAAAACAAAAAATAAAAAATGCAGTGTAGGAATATATTTATATTATATATATATATATTATATATATCTATATATATATATATATATATATCTTACCACACGTTATCAGCAAAGTATATAAATATAAGTGTAAATCAGAAACAATGAAACAACAGTGCAGTGACCCGTGCAAGATGCTTGGCAATAGCAATAAAGCGACCAACAGTAAGTCTATTGTGAGCAGGTTCCATAGAGTTATACAACCAATGTAACAGTGCAATATATATTTTTTATGTAACTGTACAAGTAATTGATCTATTTTTGCAATTATGTTACATGGAAACATAGTATTTTTTATGACAACTATACAAATAATTAATTTTTATTTATTTATGTATTTTTTGCTGCATTTGATTCATGTTATTGCATATAGTGGTTTAAAGGTTCCAGTCAGAGTGTGGTTTTCTGCTCTTCTCTCACTAGATGTGCCCTCAGCTGTTCTTGGTGCCATTACTGCCCCTGCACTTTTTATCCTGCACCTCGGAGACCCCAAACTGCCAAACGAGGTGAATTATGGCCAGTTATATGGAGTGGACTCTGAGCCACGGGGGACAGGACATAGTCAGAAGAACTAACCACAGTTCTGACCATTAAAAGCCAGCCTGACACTGGCCCTTCATCTTTCCTCCTCCACGAGACGAGTGCTCCCAACCTTTGCTTCCCATGAGAAGAGACAGAGCCGAGAGAAGAGAGCCCCCTCAGCCCAGGCACGCTTCCCCCCCATCATTATGAGTTAAGCTTCTCACCTCTACCTTTCGTTCTAAGAGACTCCCTCTCTTTCTTTCTCTCTTCCTCTCTCTTTATCATACTGTGGCTTTTGGCTTTTGTGCTATCTGTTTTCTTTTTGTTGCTCTTTTTTTTCTGTCTCTGCCTGTCCTTCTTTATTTTTCTCCACAAGGTTCATTGCATTAGCTAAAAGAAGCCTGGCCTGTTGGTTGCTTATGGAGGTCGCCGTTAGGCATATGGACCCTCACAAATCTGCTCTGGCCACCTAAACACCACAGCTGAGATAATATAAGGGGGGGGGCTGCTGATGAGGCTTCAATTGGTGTCCTGGTCTGTTGGGTATCCCAAAATAACAGTGAAGCAGTGATTTAGAGGTATGATGTTATTCCTGTTATGCCTGCTTGCGAGCAGGACTGCTGTGATCTCTAAAGCGCTAGTATAATTGAACATCCCCAGTGACCCAAAAAAAAAAAAAGCAATCAACATTTTTGTTTTCTAAATATTTTTAGAAGAATGTCAGCCATGATGCATCTATTCATCCTCTCTTTAAAATAGACAGTAAAGTAAAGTAAAGAAGACCTTAGAGTGGCACCATATTTATCATCTGACAGGAATGAAAACAAGGATGTGAGTGATGGAAGTTCAGTAGGTTGTTTAACAACATACCGCTTGTTCAGTTAAAAAAAAAAAAAAAAAAATCCAAAATAAGCAAACAAACAAAAGAATACAAAACATGTATGTTATTTTGGACATTATTACAATGTGTGCCATTGTAAAAGACTAAGTTAATCTTTCATGTTAAATTCAATATGGCGTCTAACTTGACTATGGGTTAAAGGGTTTTAGCCTAAAATAGTTAGTACCAGTTTGATTGGCCTAACAACTTTATAAATAAATTAAATTCAAAATAAATAAATAAACAAATAAGAAGAGACACATAATTTGCAGTCACTTTCTCAACAGCAGTAGGCTATTATATATATATATATATATAGTTACAACCCTTCTTTAGCTCTTAACAATCTAGGGATTGAGAAGGGGAACATTAAACCAGTTCGGGCACCGGTCAACCATATCACTGAATTTAATGAGAAAACCGAGAGACACAAGAGTCACATAAAGTTAATTTATTAAATTAACTATAACCCTTTTACATCAAGGAAAAACAAGATTTAAACAAAGGTAATTTTTAGAAACTGAGGAGGACAAAGGGGAAATCTGGATTGTGCCAAATAAAAATAATCAAAAAGGAAACTAACTAAACCATTTCCATCTACTCCTAAACTAAAAACAAAAAGAAAAGAAAAAAGTCTCAACGTCCGCGACGTCGTAACTAAACTGCTCTAACTAATCAAACAAAAAAATACAGAGAGTGGCACAAATCCCTAACCTAGTGTACATAGACAAAATTCCATCTAAATGTGTGTAAATGTATGTCACGTGACATGCTTACTAAACCCTTTCCTCCTCCTTCCAGCTTAACCCAGCTTTGAAGAGCTGTTTAAAACTTTCAAAGCTCACACATACGGAGTTCTTTGCCCCCTTAGGGCAACCCCAACAGGCAACATTCACATGACAAACTCACTTAACAAAACTAAGTCAAACAAAGCAAAACCAAAAACACATTACAAACCAAAATCAAAGCAAAAAGTCTCTCTCCCGCACTGGCCGTAGCATCTCCCTTAAATAGCTCTTCCCCAGGTGTCAAGCATCGGGATGATGACGATCACGCCCTCACAGGGCACACCCAATCAACTTGTCACAGATGATTGACAGGCAAAAACAGCAAATCAGCAACGGCCTGTTAGAGTGACAGTCAAAGAGAGGCAAAGACACACCAAAAAGAGAAACAAAATACACAGAAACACTAACCGTCCCTAAGGACGTAACACCCCCACATTTAAAATCAAACTCATAGTTTGATAAAGAAAACAAAAACACTAAAGATAAGCGAAGCACTATCGTACCCACATACCTAAAATCAACCTCTAGAAAGAGCATCAGCAAGGATGTTCTCAGAACCTTTCTTGTGATGAATTTCCAAGTGATAATTCTGCACAAACAGAGCCCAACGCATCAATCGTTGGTTTGCATTGTACATGCGAGACAGAAACACAAGGGGATGATGATCAGTAAACACAATTTGTAGGCAAACTAGAAGAACCCAAATAGACTTCAAAGAACTGTAAGGCTAGTAGCAAGGCTAGGGTTTCCTTTTCAATGGTAAGAATAATTTGCTTGATGTTTATTGAATTTACGCGTTTAAAAAAACAAACTGGATGGTCCACACCATCCTTACCCTCCTGAATCAGGACTGCTCCAGCGCCTACTGCGCTCGGCGTCGACCTCCAGCTTGAATGCACGATCAAATTGAGGAGCCGCCAGAACTGGACTGGTACACATCAAAGCCTTAGCATTTTCAAAGGCCACCTGACACTCATCAGACCACACAAAAATCTGCTTAGGGCTGAGGAGGTTAGTAAGAGGAGTTACTACCGTGGCAAAATTCTTACCAAAAACCTTGGTAGTAACCAATCATACCCAAAAATCGTCTCAACTCTCGCCGTGTAACAGGTACAGGAAACTTAGTAATAGCCACTTTTTCTTCTACCGGCTTTACTTGCCCATTTCCTACCTGCTTTCCTAAATAGGTCACAGTGGCTTGACCGAACACACACTTAGCGAGGTTAAGTGTTAAAGATGCATGTTTTTAAACGTTTCAAATACCGTACGCAACAATGACAAATGCTCTTCCCAGTCATTAGAAAAGATCACCAGGTCATCCAAATATGCCTTGCAGTTTGGTACCCCAGCGAGGACAATTTGTGAATCAATCGCTGGAACGTAGCAGGGGCGTTTCGTAACCTGAATGCCATAACCTGATATTGTAAAAAGCAATCCGGAGTAACGAATGCAGATATGTCGGATGCCTGTGGGGTTAATGGGACCCTGCCAATAGCCTTTAAGTAAGTCAAGTTTGCTAACAAACCTGGCATGCAGACCCAATACTGTCGACACAATCCTCCATTCTAGGGAGCGGATAACAATCCGGCACGGTGACCGCATTGACTTTTCGGTAATCCGTACAAAAACGAAAAAGAACCATCAGGTTTCTTAACGAGAAGACATGGGGAGCTCCACGGGCTAAAACTATGGCGAGCTAAATCATTCTCTAACAAATAGTCAGTTTCTGTCTTCATAGCAGATCTCTTAATCTCGTTAACTCTATAAGGATGTTGTTTTATCGGTTTCGCACCTCGAACATCAATATCATGCTGTAACACCCTAGTCTGGGAGGGGACATCAGAAAAAATAGAACGGGAAATGATATGATGAGAGCTACCACATCATGTCTTTGCCCATCAGGTAGAGAAGATAACTGAGAAGTCAGATTGGATAGAATAACGGAGTTATCCAGCTTACTGCACTGTTGAGGAGTATTTCTTACTACCAGTCCATCCTCATCAGCATTCATGTCACCTTCTACAACAGACAAAGCTTTTGACGTTATCAATACAGCTGCATTGTCAGTGACCTGCTTAACAGGTTCCCCTACATCACGATCATGGTATGCCTTTTAAGCATCTTAATGTGGCAAACACGCGTCTTGCGCCGCCTTTCGGGAGTGCATATAACATAATCCGTATCACTCAGTTTCCTAACTATGCTATACGGACCGGTAAATCTAGCAGACAATGCAGACCCTGGTATTGGTAATAATACCACCACCTTGTCATCAGGCTGAAAAGACCGTGCAACAGCATGTCTGTCAAATCGATCCTTCATCTCCGACTGTGCATTTTTCAGGAACTTACTTGCAAGATCACATGCACTATGCAGTTTCTCTCGAAATCGACTAACGTAATCGAGGGACGTTCGTTCGTTTCTCTGTCTTACTCTCTATCATCTGTTCTTTCAAAACCTTTAACGGTCCCCGAAGAGTATGTCCAAAAACCATCTCGGCCGGACTAAAACCGAGTGATTCCTGCACACTCTCCCGTACAGCAAACAATACTAAGGGAATTCCTTCATCCAATCTCTACTTGTGTCCATACAGAATTTTCGAAGCATGGATTTCAAGGTCTGATGAAACCTTTCGATTGCACCCTGACTCTCTGGGTGGTACGCACTAGAAACCCGATGTTTAATAGACAGAGACTTTAGTGTTTGGGTAAAAACTAGCGACAATAAATTTGTACCCGTGGGTCTGTTTGGACAACTTTGGGAAGTCCAAAGGTAGAAAAGAACTTAGTCAAAACTTTCAAAATAACAGGAGCCGTAATCTTCCGCAATGGAATAGCTTCAGGAAATCTGGTCGCTCTACACATTATCGTACATAGATATTGATTACCTGCTTTCGTTTTCGGCAATGGTCCGACACAGTCAACCAGTACCTCTTCAAACGCTTCTCCTATAACCGGGATAGGAGACAGTGGAGCGGGTGAGATAACCTGATTCGGCTTTCCTGCAATTTGACAAGTACGACACGTACGACAAAATTTTGCAACGTCCCGGCTTCAAACCCAGGCCAAAAAAAAAAATGCTGAAAGAATACGCTGGTAAGTTTTCGTTACCCCCAAATGCCCAGAGAGCAAATGTTCATGCGCCACCCACAAATACATGAGAACGATATTTATTTGGAACTACCACTTGATATACCACGTTCCAGTCCAAATCCTCCTCAACCTTAGAGCACCACTTCCGCATAAGTAAACCATTGTCTATGAAGTATGCAGTATTTTTCTTCTTTGCAGCCTCGGCGCTAATCACAGCTGATAAACATTACTCAAAGAGGGATCATCATTCTGTGCCATAATGATCTGAGAACGAGTAACAGGCAGATCTAACGAACTAAAACTTTCAAGTAAATTGTCTGAATTTTTCACCTTAGAAACATTTTCACCACTTATCTTAGTTCCACAGGGTTTCCCATCATCCGCTAACGCAGATCCCATCAGTGAGTCAGCCAAATCAACTTCGTCCACTGTTTTACCTGACTGAGCACGCGTAACTGCACAAGCAGAAAACACTTCAGGATGCAAATCAGCCACATCAACCATTGGACAACCCTGCGGAACATCAGTCACCTCTGGAGCGGGCAAAACTTTGCCTCCAGCCAAATCGTTTCCTAAGATGAGTGTAATTCCTTTTACAGGGAGTGAAGTACGAATTCCAACTCGCACGACACCTGAAACTAGTGTACATTGTAAATGGACATTATGCAAAGGTACAGACACTACCTGCATTTCTATCCCATGAATCAAAATGTTTGAGCCACAATATGATTTCATCCGAGAACGGTAATACATCAGACAGCATAATTGACTGCATAGCCCTGTATCTCGGAGAATACAGATTTCTTTCTGATCCTCTTCCTTTCCAGATAACGAAACAAATCCTGGCATAACAAAAGGTTTGTAATTTATGTCACCAAACGTCAGTACAACATGATAATTCAGACGGTAGTAAAGTCTTCACTAATGCAACACTCTTCGGGTTCTTAGACTGCTGCTTACGTATAAGCACCGGGCAATCAGCAATCAAATGTCCGGTTTTATGGCAATAAAAGCAATCCCTTAGCTCTTTCGACTTCGGCATACCAGACTTCTCCCGAACACCCTGAGTTTGAGGACGGACTACCAGTCACGCTCTTTTCAGTGCGCGTCACACAAAAAGACACCCTTATGAGTGAGCATGAACTCATCCGCTAAAACAGCAGCTTGCGACAATGAACTAACCTTCTGTTCATTCAAATAAACAACCACACATTCGGATAAACATCCCTTAAATTTCCTCAAGCAGAACTAATTCTCTTAAGGAATTTAAATCATCAGTTTTAGTTGCACTACACCATTTATCAAAGAGAAGTGCCTTCTCTCGGGAGAATTCAACAAAGGTTTGAGAAGAATTATTCTTATGGCCTCTAAACTTCTGCCGATATGCTTCTGGAACTAACTCGTAGGCACGTAGAATTGCTAATTTTACAGCGTCATAGCTCAAACTGTCCTCCAAGGAAAGGGTAGAGAAAACCTCCAATGCCTTACCACATAAGCGACATTGCAATAACAAAGCCCAACATTCTTTTGGCCAACGAAAAAGACATAGCAATGCTCTCAAAGGCACTAAAGTATGAATCTACCTCAGTCTCACGAAAATGTGGCACTAGGGTGATATTTTTACCAACATCGAATGACTCTGTTATGGATGAAGCAGACGTTGGGGCAACAGTAGGAGTAGGCACTACAATGGGAGAACGGTCAGGTGTCCGCGGGAGAACGGTCAGTGGCAGCGGGACTAACTCGAGGGAGATCTGGTAGCACAGTGGACCCCTCCCACAATTCGCATTGCGTCAAGCTCCAGCTGTCCTCATTTTTACCTGCGTCTCCGCCTCGATTTCAAATTTACGAATTTGTAACCGCAAATTCATCTCCGCCTGCCGAGCCTGCACCTTCTCCTTCGAGTCAAGTTGCAAACGGGCCAAACGGACCTTAAGTCTCGTTTCCCCTTTTGAGCAAACAGACATAGGGGAGAATGGTTCAAATGGAGACAACCCCCTCTCTAGCCTCAGCCTCCACCATAGGCGTTAGGTCCTCCTCACTCACATCCTCACTCCTACCAAAAGTATCCACCTCCACACTGTCCCCAACTGTAGCGTTCTCCGGCAACACAAGCACATTCAACTCCACTAATCGATTACATACCACAGACTTAATCTCTTTTTTAAGAGCATTTTTATTTACTGAAATCTGAAAAATGACTTGCTATCATCACCAAAATCATCCTTCCTACAACTATCTAATTCTTCTAGCGAGGGACTTTCAAGAAACCTTTCCAAACTAAACATAACCATCTTTATGATGCTGTACAACCACACGTACAAATTCTCAACACACCCAGTGATACAAGAGACGGTGTGATGAACTGGTTCCTTATTAATTTAGTTGGATCCCGGACGAGCCCCCCTTATGAACAGGTCTGGCTTTAGCTCTTAACAATCTAGGGATTGAGAAGGGGGACATTAAACCAGTTCGGGCACCGGTCAACCATATCACTGAATTTAATGAGAAAACCGAGAGACACAAGAGTCACATAAAGTTAATTTATTTAATTAACTATAACCCGTTTTACATCAAGAAAAACAATATTTAAACAAAGGTAATTTTTAGAAACTGAGGAGGACAAAGGGGAAATCTGGATTGTGCCAAATAAAAATAATCAAAAAGGAAACTAACTAAACCATTTCCATCTACTCCTAAACTAAAAACAAAAGATAAAGAAAAAGTCTTCAACGTCCGCGACGTCGTAACTAAACTGCTCTAACTAATCAAACAAAAAAAAAAAATAAAAAAAATAAAGTAAGTGGCATAGTTTACATAGACAAAATTCAATCTAAATGTGTAAATGTATGTCACGTGACATGCTTACCTAAACCCCTTTCCTCCTTCCAGCTTAATCCAGCTTTGAAGAGCTGTTTAAAACTTTCAAAGCTCACACATACGGAGTTCTTAGGGGCAACCCCAACAGGCAACATTCACATGACAAACTCACTTAACAAAACTAAGTCAAACAAAGCAAAACCAAGCACATTACAAACCAAAATCAAAGCAAAAAGTCTCTCTCCCGCACTGGCCGTAGCATCTCCCTTAAATAGCTCTTCCCCAGGTGTCAAGCATCGGGATGATGAGGATCACGCCCTCACAGGGCACACCCAATCAACTTGTCACAGATGATTGACAGGCAAAACAGCAAATCAGCAACGGCCTGTTAGAGTGACAGTCAAAGAGAGGCAAAGACACACCAAAAAAAGAGAACAAAATACACAGAAAACACTAACCGTCCCTAAGGACGTAACAATATTATATATATATATATATATATATATATGTGCATGTAATTTTGACGTCACGGACAGGGTAATATAACAGTATTCAACATTTAATTGATGTAAATTAATTGATTTAATTGAATGTACATTTTTTTTATTAAAATATATAAAGAATTTACCTATTTTTAATAAAAAGAACATAGTAAACTAAAATTCATGTAAAACATGTGTAAGTAACTACAAAGATTTAAAATAATAATAATAATAATAATAATATAATAACCACATAATTAAAAAAAAAAATAAAAAATTAACAAGACTCCAAATAAAGATTTATAGTATTTTACCATATATTTACCTTTTAAATTTTTCCATGGTCTTTAAGTGACCTTATGTTGCTCGATTTGTGGTTCATCTTACATCTTTATGCCAGTATGTAGTGCTAAGTGACTGTCTTCATGATCGAGTCCTTCAGTGATTCACTCACTCAGCTGATTCATTCAAACATTGATTCATTCAAACATTGATTCATTCACAATTGAAACCAGTGACGTGGTTTGCGAGTGAGTCTTTGTATCATTCACTCAACCGATTCAGTCACATACACTGACTGACCCGGGAACCAAACACCACTGCTGTGTGATGCTTGGAGACGCCTTGGCTAGGTACAAAACATACTGTACCCTAACCCTAACTGAAATATTGCATCAAACATGTAAGTTACTCTATATTAATGTTTTATTTAGTTGTTGTATGTGGTATTATAATATTGGCTCGTGTGATATTGTACAATTGATATTTTCAGCATGACATAGCAATCCTTATTTAATACGAATCTCATCAACTTAATTTTCTCCGGTTACTCTGGTATTGTTAAAAAAATGCCTCTTTAATAATGCTATCAGTGTAATCTGTAACTTGCTAGTTTGTATCCATGTGTTTGTAGTGGGGCAGTTAGTTTTTAGTCTTTAGTCGGCTCTAATTGAGGTCAGTGAGGGGGGAGTGTATGGGCTTCTGGCCCTGACATGTGCAATAGATGCTTACTCCTGCTTTGCCCCGCCTCTCAGCGCTTCTCTGCTTCTTATGGGAATTAAAAAGTGCTGGCCTGAGCCAGAGCCCAGCCAGGTCAGGGTGGAGAGACTACCTTCAGCTGCTGCACTCCAGCAGGGCCCACAGCTGGGCAACCTGGGCCATTGTGTCGAGGTCAGAGCAAGCAGGGAGCAGATTTGTTATAGCGCCTGATAGTCATTTATTATGTTAGGTTGAGGAGTCAGCCGTTGTCTTTGGAGTGTTTTCGGTTTTGGAGTTCTTAATTTATAAGACCTAGATTCTGTTTTCCCATTGTGCCACAGATATATCATAAGAAGAAATAGGGCAACGATTTTCAAAAGGCCTTCCGTTTATTTTCAGTCGACGGGCAGCATAGTGGCATCCAATTAATCAAGTCTGTGGCGCCATTTTATAAATCATATCATATCCCTTTCCTGTTGGAAACTCTTTAACTTAGTTACTTTTGCCCAAACTGTGCTCAGTACTCAACTGTCGGTTTAGCCCCTTTAAATGCAGGTACATTACAAAAAAGTCCACACCTTTTAGCTGTGCTATGTGTATGGAAAAGATTCATCATGCCAGTGACTAATATGAAATGGAAAAAAATAGGAGTGGCTATTTTTTCTCTCTGATGTAAACCATCTGGCATGATTTCCGTGCTTGAAAAATTAATGCCATTTAATGTGCCACTATAATATTTTTTACCTCAATGATATGAAGTGAATAGTTTTGCTGGAAGAACCAGATGTGTTTCAAATAAGCTGCCGTGAGCTTAAACCCTTTGTTTTTCTTTTTTTAGAAGGTATCACAGGGCTACATGTAGCATATGTTCTTCTTTTGATTACTTGGATAGCAACCTAAAAATCACAGTGATTGCCTTTGTGACAATGTTGTATACTTCCTACTATATAGATACATTTCATATCATAAAAAACAGTTGTCAGATATTAAATGTTTAGCTGCTTTCATCTTACCATACCGTCTTTCAGCATTAACACTGTAGCTTTGCTTTTTCTGGAATTCACACTTGGCTTCTGTGAACAGAAAAGGGTGCCGGACACTTCTTGATTTGATTGGCCATCTTAATAATTTTGAAAGTGGTAAGCACTGTTAGACTGCCAAGGCAGCCTGCTACAAAAATGTAACGTTTTTTTATTGTTTTTTTTCATCATAACAACAGACATGTTGTGTAACCTGAGTGCAGCAGAGCAACATCAAGTATTAGATTATTGGGGGTGACAATTTGTATATATGCATGTAAACATACTATATTAGAGTGGCTATGGTTCTGCTTAATGATGTAACCTGGGCATTTCCAATATAGCTTCAGCCTACATTTCAACCTTCAAGCCTGAGGTGTATTGTCCTTAACTGGCTGTTCTGATCTTCTGCTGAAAGTTAATAATGCCAACGTTTTTGCCCAAAGACAGTAGCGTAAGTCCTAAAAAGTGGATGCCCTCCAGTGTGAGCATTTTACTCTCACTGACGGGCTTGGTGCCAAACAGAAGAAAAAGGCGAGGGAGAGAGAACAAAACCAAATCCCTCGTTTGATTAAGGTTTTCACCCAAAGCCCAGCCTGACCATAAACTCCATACTAAAGTGATCATTGCATGAGTTTGTCTGAATGGCAAAAACCTTCTCTTCCCTCTGATCCATCCTTCTTTTGCCGGAGCTCTTGATTAAACTGACTTTGAAATGTGAAAATTGTGTGGGCCGCACTAGAACAATGTCAAATAGGCCTTGTGGAGGGGTGGAATGGATTTAAAGCCTTTGTTCAATCTGACTCTTTTCTCCTGCATTAAAGACAGGGTTGCGGAGGTTTGTGACAGTCAGACGCCTGCGTGCTTATCTTCCCCCGCAATAGTGTTTTAATCTGTTGGGGTTAGCGCATGCCTGTAAACAAATGTGTCAATCGCACAATGGCACTGCCCCTTTAGTTCGCAGCGGATTTACAGCGTTTTTCACACGTCTCAAAATGAACACCTCCCGCTGCGCACATCTCCACAAAAGATTTGATTAAATATCCGCGGATAAAATAATTTGGGATATATAGCATCTTTTTCCCTATGTGATATTAGCATGCTAAATGCGTGTTTGCACACCTTTAGAGGGACGTCTTTTTATGTGTTTATTGTAAAGGTTTGTAATTCTTTTGATATGGAATTAAGCAGTATTTTACCCTAATGCCTGAGTTTTGGCTTGAGCAACAAGCCTTTCACGTAGCGCGGCTTTTCAATTAGTTTCACTTAACCTTGTAAATAATTTCACAACTTAAAGGACTAGACAAGCTTTTGGGGGGATGGGGTTTGATCTCTGCCCCAATTCATCTCGGTAATTACAAAAATGTAAAAAAAAAAAGTTGTCTAAATCAAATAATTTTAAAATTGATCAATATTTTTTGAAATATTAGGCTTTGTGACTTCCCAGAATGCCATTGCCACATGAAATACATTATGCGGTAACGGTTATGTTTGCTGATTATTTTTTTTTTACTTTATATTGTGTTTTTGTCGCTATTTTAGTTATTTGTTGGGGTTTGTGGGGTTAAAAGCATGCCTTTTTCTATTTGTTGATTATCACCATTATTCAGGTTTGATGAGGGTCTGTGTACATCCTATAAAAACTATATCCCAGATTTGCGTTCCCGTATGCCTTCAGGAAACAATAGGTAGCGGTAGTAAAATAATTAGGTGTCTATAAAAATATTGAAAAGTGAGGAATTTGCCATGCCAGATACTGTTGTCTGCCTTAATGCATTTTATTGTCTGAATGATGCATTTTTGTAATGTAGTGATGAAACAAATTTCAAACAAAAGCTAATGTAGGACAATTTTTAAACAACAAAATCTTTTTTTATTTTTTTTTTATTTTATTTTTTTTATTACAGTGCACAACTGCTTGTGAACTTTGAAGTTAAGGCTTCTACTCATGAAAAGCACTCTGAACTGACCTTCAAGTGTTGGCTTGTGCTCCTTTAAGTGATTCTCTGTTGTTGTCAAACTGTCAAGTCATCTCGGTCCTTTGATGACAACTACAAACCGAGCATGCGAGGCTCCTTACTTTCGACTGCATTAACCCCAACAACACACAAACAGGAGCAAAGTCGTCATTAACAATTCTAGCAGTTTACTTTTATTTTTTAAGATAAGAATGGCTTTTATAGCTAATCGGGCGGCTGCATGCTAGCTCTATTTACACTGGAAGAAACGGACGGCTGTACTACAGGGTGAGGTTGTTAATTCAGTGATGCCGAAGAAGGAAGGAAAAAACCCGCCCATTAATTGAAACTACGCCGGCGCCATGTGTTTCAAATTATTACACTGGCCGCCATTTGTCAGGAAGGCTTAGATGGATATGGAGGTGACGTGAGGTTTCAGACCCAGGTTAGGTCATCCTCCATCCGTTATCATGTGTCTATGCAGGCACTTTATTGAATTATCTAATTTATACTTCAAGCCAAAATCCCCAGCCTACATGCATGACGTGATAGAATTAAACATGCGTTTGAAAGCTTTATGTGAGAAGAAAAACAGGCATCTGTTCATGTTGTGGTGCTATTTTTGTATGAATATAATTTCTTATTGCAGAAAGACTTGTGTCAAACTGTGTCCAGGGCTCCATTTGCCTTCTGTTATGGATGAAATGCTTTTAATATTGCCTGCATGTGAGCCTATTTTAATTGCTATTTTGCTAATTACTATGTTGAAAGTGTTGTCTATAACAAGCACATCTGAAACTCTAAATCATCAGCCCAGACATTGTTATAGTACAAGGGCTTGAAAATTGGCCCGGCCAAGACCTCCAGGAGACTAGAAGAATGTATAATAATAAAACATGTAATGTATATATTTTGTTGTTTTATATTTTTAAGCACTCTGCTCTGGAACTACAAACTGCGGTTTAAAAGTTTGGGGTGGTAAGAATTCTTTTTGGGGGGGGTGGAGGGGTTTTTTTTTTATGCTTTTGAAAAAAGTCCCTTACGCAAGGTCCTTTTATTTGAATCAAAAATATAGTAAGATCCATAATACTGTGAAATATTATTTAAAAAAATAGGCAGTTTTACTATTTTGAATATATTTTTAAAAATGTAATTTTATTCCTGTGATGGTGAAGCTGGAATTTTCAGCAGACTTTACTCCAGTCTCCAAGTGTCACATGATCCTTCTGAATCTTTTTAATATGCTGATTTGCTGCACAAGAAACGTTTTAATTATTATCCAATATGGAAACTGTTTAATATTTTTTTGAAAAACGTTATAGAAGAACAGCATTATGTTAAATAGAAACCATTACACAATGCCTTTAGGGTCACTTTTTGATCAATTTAAAACTTCTTTTTGAGGAATGAGGGTGTTATTTTCTATCAAAAAGGTTTTTTAAATGTTGTGTACATTTATTGTGCAAAGCGTTGCTATACGTAAGTTTGAGTTAAACTGCCGGTGAATGTCATTTCTCTTTCAGGTTTACAATATCTAACTTCAGGTAGGTAATCGTAACAGATCCACTTCTAATATCGAATATTGAGTCTATGTTTCAGATCATAACTTCAGTACATTGTTTCTCGTAAAAATATTAATGTCAATTTGCCTAGAACCATGTTGGTCTTTTAATCATAATCATGTTTTGCATGATAAATATATAGCTGCCTTTATATTTCAGCATATTGGTGCCTTGCCTTTGCCAAGTCGTGTTCTTCCCCTTAGCAATCAGAAAGTTTTGAAAACCCCTGCCGTATGATACAGCTCCACATCGTAGACATTGTGTTAGAAACAGTTTTTAAGCAACATCCCTTCTCCCAGATATCTTTATGTACCAGATGTCTCTCTTTGCCTTTATATAGGAAATTAAGATCCAGTAAAGGCTATTAATTCTAATTGGAGTCCAAGTTATGCTGGATTTGAGGCAGCCCGGGAAGAGACTGCAGAGTCGTTGCCCATTCACCTTCATGCGTTTAAACTCTTGCCTTTCGTCCCAGGTTGTTACCAAACTATTTTGTCAGATAAACGCAAAAGGCCAATTTACCTTTGAAACCCTGCCCGCACACTGACTCGGTGTTTGCCCCGTTGGCCGGCTAATCCGCTTTTTTTTAACATTCCTCCACCCCCCTAAAAGACTCACAATGTTTTGTTTCCTTCACAAGCTCAATTGCAATTAGACTGTACCAAGAGAAGAATGTGCAGTAAAAAATGTGCTTTACGTTTAAGCGTGTACCGTAACAGAAACCATTATTGCTAATGTGCACATTCACAGAATGGCTGAGTGTTGATTACCGCATAAACACTGGGTAAGACTGAAGGAAATCCGAAGACTGATATCATGTGTTGACCTTCCCTTTACAGTCCATTTGATTATTTGTCAATTAAAAGGCTAGAAATAATTCCTGCGATGACAGCAGACCACTATTGCCATAACTTTTAAAAGTGCAGTCTCATTTCGCAAGAACAACAAAGGGGCGAAGTCTCTTTACTTGCATTCATTTATTTGGTTTTGTATTTTTAACGTCGTAACCACCACCCAAACACTTCTTAGTATCTTTAATCAGTAAAAGTTTACTAACAAAAAAAAAACTTTTAATTGGCAGCTGAGTCTAATGCAAAAGAGGGGGTGGTGTCCCTGGCGTGTGCAATTAGCATAGACAATTCCCCATAGCTGACACCATTTTTAACAAATGGGGGAGTTAAACATCTGTTTCCAGATGTCCTATTAGTCCTGTCAGGGCTGTCTTAGCTCAAGAGACTTCCTATGCTTTCAATCAAGGCCTTTGTCAGCACTCAGAATCAGACACTGAAAGCCTGGAGCACTGTGCTTTTTACTTTGAATCCCCCACCGGCATGGACATACTTAACAGCCCTGGAAACAAGCTGTCCTCGCTGTTTTCTGAGTGATGTTGGTTTGTGGCATTCGTTCTCTTGGTGTTATCATCTGAATGCTCCGCTCAGACACATTCGCCTCGTTCATGCTTCTTTGGATACGTAGGCGGCTGTTCTGCCTTCAGCGATCTGGCCGGAGGGTCTACAAAACCTACTTCAAATGCCAATCGCGCCTCCATGGAAGAGTGACATTTTGTGCAAGCCAAAACATTTAAGCGCATTAGGCGGAAGCAGGCCTGGCGGAAAAGACAACTATGTTTGCATTCTGCATCTTAACGGTCAAATGGCACAATGTTTAGTGTATTTCCACTGAATCGCACTAATTTAGATCTACTTATTTTATTTTAGAATGCCATACCAAAGACAAGTGGTTTGAGAGGTGGACCCTGGCACGATTAGACACTTACAGTTTTTACAGTTTTCGGACTACTTTTCTTTAAGAAGTCAGCTGCTACGGCCTGGTTCTCAAATAATTTTGGCCGTTCTCAAATGCTTTTATTAAGTTTTGTAAGAGTTCTGAATCATGTTAACATGATTTTTTAAAACACTTTGCTACTTGGCTATATAGATTTTGCAGTAGTTTTTAAGCCATATCCAATGTACTAACTTTCAATCTTAATATTGCAGTAAATTCATTGCAATAATTATAGTATTATATCATGTTTGGAACTATGATTAAATGCAAAAAAGTGAAATTTTGGAATAGATATGTTTGAAATAAACATATTCTATGAAATATAGTTTTGTGTGAATATAACTGGCCCTCAAAAAATATCTGATTTGGTGATTACGAAACAGTTTGAAAACAGTAAGGAGCTAACTGTTTTTTTTTTTTGGAAATGTAATAAGTTACTCCCTTTTCAGGATGAATAAAGTAGATAAAAGATGCCAGGAATGAATAGAAGAACTACCTTTTTTATTTTTTTGGTAACTTCTTTAACTATCATTTTTTAAAACAATTTAATACATCCTTGTTTTGTGCTAATATAAATAAGATTACTGTAATAAAAAAGGAAACACCCAATATGTTCAGCAAAAGCAAGATATTTGATAATTTTTAATAACGCAGCTTTGACTTGTAAAACTGTAAGCAAAAAAAAAAAAAACAACAATATGCTGGTTTTATGTGTGCTGATGCATCTCAGTGGAGGAAAAACAATGATTCAGCAGATTTATGTTGCATAACTAGATTTATACTTAAGATTTACACTTATGGTACCTGAGCAAGTCATTTTCTTGGTCAGCATCAACTTGTTTGAAAACGTGTGCACTTTAGTCTTATACAAAGTACTGCAGGTAACAGTAAATAGCAAAGAACATTTATAGCACACTGTGCGTAACAATTACTCTCCAATTGCCACAACATAACAGAGACTGCTCTTGGCTACTGCAAGTCATGTCCTACATTTACCTTGGGCGCCAGATACATAACTTCCTCCCCAATCAGCCGGCTCAGGAAGAACAATAATTTAAGTGCTGCTAATTGACTTTAGCCTTCCATATGAGAGCGTAAGCGCCTGCTCATTTTATCTGTCCTTTTAATAATTACATTATCATTTTACATCATCCATTCTGTTAGAGTAGCTGACCATTTGCGTGGTACTGAAAGCTCATTATTAGCCTTGAATTATGTGCAGTTTATTGATCCCTGTGGTTGGATTCTGGGGCTCTAAGTTGGTCTAGACAGAACGGTTAGCATGATGACAACAGGGACACATATCAGGCCCGGGAGAGATCAGCTCAACTCACTGAGCAATAATGCCTGCTAGGTAATGGAATTTAAGTTTACACTAAATCTACAAATGCGTTGACATTTCAAGTGCCTAGTAAAATAGCATTAGGCTAATTAGTTGAGTTGGAGAGGTGACTGCACAGATGTTTGTAGCTACATCTCTTTTTACCAGTGTAGAGCTAAATGAAAGTACTTCAGTCTCTAAATTTCATATAAAATCCCTTTAAAAATTTGAAAACCCTGTTATTCTTTAGATTTGTTCACC
>NW_024872851.1:0-25969 GCF_018340385.1 Cyprinus carpio
CTTCCTCTCTGGCCCTCGCTGTATGGGGTTTTTTTCTCCATCCATTGGTCCCTGGCTGTTGAGTATAAACATTAATTATGGGCACAGGGCTCGGGTGTGCGTTTGGAGGGACTGCTGTAAGTGGGCTTGACTGAAGAGTTGGTTGCGGAGCAATTCCTGGAGACAAATCTGGTTTTATCTTCCTGGGTTGTTTTCATTTTTTCTAATCTGTACATGCCTGTCTGTAACAATCCTTCTGTAAATACCCTTTACTTTTCTTTCTGTCCTGCCTCTGTGTTTTCACAGCTGGTTCCTCTCTACCATCCATCTCTATATGCCCCTCCATCTCCAGTTCTCCTGTTATTCTTTTTTCTTTTTTCTTACTGATGCTTTTAGTTTTATAGTTTTTTATCAGTTTCCATTTCCTCACACAATGCTACAGTACATCAAATGTCCTTTCCTTTGGTCATTTTGTCATCATATTTTTTGTTTCTCTTCTGCCATTTGTTTGAGATCTGGTTTTATTAGCTCTTTACACAGTGGATATTTTAATCCTATTATTCCTGCTTTTTACCTATAATATTGCCATCAACTGTGTATATCTATATTTATATAGTTAATTAGTTTCTATTTTTTATTTTCCTTCCACTTAATTTAACCAATTTCTCCTTATTTTTATTTATTCTGTGTCATGACCCTTTGAATTTAGTTTTTTTTATTCTGTCTGATAGATTTACACTTTTTGTATAAATTTATAGTCTCAACCCTATTTTACGATCACTCAGTATGTATAAAATTTCAAAAAAATAATTCCTTATTTATTTTTACTTCTCTGTATTATTTTTGAAATATACTTTCTCTTTAACTTAATGCCTTGCTCTCACTTCTACTGCACTGGTCTCAGAGAATTGTCTCCTTCTCTTTCACACAGACATCAAAAAGTGCAAAAGCCTATAAAATATCTTGATTCAAAATGTATTGATACTATTTTCCTAAACTCATTCACGTTGGAAGGGAGAAGCATGGGTCCTTCTTCACTCTTTATTCAACCAGAGTGGTTAGTTGGGTTTCTTCTTGCATTCTGTTTCCATTTATCTAGGGATAATCAGTCATTAATTGATCTTTATATTTTCAAGGCTCATCATCCATTCATCCCTCTCGGGTGCGGCACTAACTGCGTCCAATTCTGCCAGGTCACACCTAAGTGCGACGGTCCAGGAATGGTGCGCAGTTTTTACCCACCCGATACAGAATTTATTTATTCAAACATTCATCATCACTCACACAGACATTCGTCCGGACACAGTTTCACACACAAGACACAAACATAACACTCTCCCTTGAGTGACCCGTCAGTTCTACTCGCTCTTTCACTGATGCACTTCCTCAACACAGGAATTTATGCCCATCTGTTTTGACCTTTGAGTAACCTTTCACCTTATTTCTTTTCTCAAAGCGGTATCCATGGGTCTTTCCGCGTGATTCTACATCTGTTTCCTTTTATTGCTGTCCTTCTTAAGACCAGTCGTTCAATAAAACACAGAACCTTACATGCAATGAATTTCTGCCTACACCATTTAGTCTTAATTTAGGTCACCTATCAAGGCCTTCCTAACATTATACCAAATATGTGTATGCAGTTTTTTCTTCTGGAAACAAACCCCCCCCCCATTTTAATTTATTTATTTAATTCTAAATTTGGAAGAGCAGATTTTAAGTGACCTTACCACTCAGAACCAACCGTTTAACAACACACACTAATTATATAACCAAAAAATGCTTACCTTATTATATGGTGGCCACCACTGTGTGCGTGTTGCTCATCAGTCAGTTCAAAAGCGGTTGTCCACTCTGCTGCTCCTTTCCAGTCCCGGGTTCGGGCGCCAAATGAAGTGTAATGTCTGCTGCAGTGGATCTGAGTCTCGGGGTTCTGTTTCCAGAAGATTTGCATAAATTATTCAGAGTGAAGCAAAGCCGAGAGGTTCTGTGCGAGAAGATCAATTATTATAATCTTGTGATATTCAATGTGTTATGTTTTGTATGTAGTATTATGTCTTTTATACACAACTGTGACAACCACAGGCAAGTGCTAAACCAATTGCACGCTCATGCTTATAACATTGTTTTCTATTAAAGAAAGGATTTAGGGAGGCTGGATCTTTTACTCCCTCCTAGTCAAGTGTGGAGGGAGATGTTTGGTCCTGTTGCTCCCCCAGAGTGAAGTTACATAATCTAGTCATTGGTGATAATACAGTGTGAATTATTTAGTCACTAGGTAGTGTTAACTAATAAGACTGAATTACGGAGTATTACTCTGGATAAAAAAAATAATCAAATGTGAGACTTACTAAGTCTCAAAGGGGGGAAATGTATAAGATTTCTATGATTTTTATTAATCAAGTATAATCAATGTGAATCTAGCCTTTTATAGATTTAGTTATTATTCCATTATAATCCAATAGCCTGTGTGTGTAAAGAATGTGGCTGCCTTGCTAAAAAATACAGATGAGAAACATCTGGAAAGACATACAAAACGGCGCCTTTCTCTTTACTTGGCCGTGTGTGAAGATGTTGCGCAGCGCAAATCCGTGAATGAATGTTCTCGAAGTGAGGTAAACTTCAACAGATTTCCCCTGCTCAGGGAGTAGAGAGCAATGAACACTATGTAGGGACCATGTCAATGGGAACAAAGTTTATGCACGGAGCTTACTTCTAACAAGCTGATCATCTGAATAAGGTGTGTTAACAAAGAAAGACGTGCAAAATATGCAGAGCTGGGGGGTGCGAGGACTGGAGTTGTGTTAAGATGGTTATATGTGTAAGGTGTGTTAACATTCATAATGTTACACTTGATTATACATTTAGTCAGAATTATAGTTTGGAAATAGCCTGACTAGTAAAATGTGTACAAGTAATGTGAAATACAAGCACAAGTAATAATAATAATAAAAAAAAAGACTTACTCATGTTTATGGGTCTTTGCTGGCTCAAGCTGTTTCATTTCTTTTTTCTGAGGTAGTCCAAAGCTTGTTCCTCTCAGCGGTCTTCTTGGGGTGAATTATGTCTTATTCCTCTCAGCGCGAAAGCGAACAGTAAAATAAAAAAAAAATAAAAAAAAATTGAAGAACAGTCTTGGTGCTTTGTTTTGCTGTCATGTGGGGGGTTTACACTCTGTGTGCTTCATGTGGATGATTGTAATATCAATAGCACGCTGACCCGGCGCGTGGGCGTGGTCGCATTAGATATAATGAAGGGAGACGTGAAAGACGGGATATTGTGTTGTTTTCAGATGGATTACTTTATCAAAGAAATATTTTTTTTCAATAAGATTTGCTTAGTTTACAAGTAGACATGTCAAGCTTTCTATAGCTTGACATGTCAAGCTTTCTAAATATACACATATATACCTTATGTTTCTTTGTTGAGTATTTGCTGAGTTACAGTTAATTTCAATGACTCATTTCTAAATGAAGATCACGCAGACAGAGGCGGATGACAGCGCACTCTGTTTTCTTTTTTTAAATGCACAAAGTTTTGTAATTATGTGTGGATACAAATAAAAGTAGACCTTTTACAGATTCGATTGATGTGTTGCTCTTATCTTGTACGATCAAAACTGAAAGTGTAATTTAAGTTCTTTTTTGGGGTTTATCAGGAGAAGATGCCACAAAATGCATATCCACGTTAGTTGACCCAAGATGCAGATGGTTAAATGACTCAGTACCAGTCGCTGCAGATGCTGTTCTACTGTTGTTGAAAAAATTATCACATCATCAGTATAAAGCAGTAGGGACTGAAAACTTTGGTCACCAAAAATTCGCTCCATGAGCCTTTGAAAATTGCTTGGCCCATTGCAAATCCCAAAAGGCATATGAAGAAATTCAAGAGTCCAAAAAGAGTACAAAAGGCAGTCTTGGAACGGTCAGCTTCAGCCACTGGGACTTGATTGTATCCACTTGCTAAGTCCAATGTAGAAAACCATTTTGCCCCAGTCAGTGCATCTGGGCACTCCTCAATCCTGGGAAGTGGATAGACATCCTTCCAAGTTCTTGCATTTAACTGGCAATAATCTACACACATTCTCAAGGAGCCACCCTTTTTCTTCAACAGCACAATGGTGTTCCTGTGGCTCAGTGGTAGAGCATTGCGTTAGCGATTCCCAGGGAACACATGTTAGGTTAAAAAAAAAAAAAATTACCTGAATGCGCACTGTAAGGCGCTTTGGATAAAAGCGTCTGCTAAATGCATAAATGCAATGCGAGATGAATATGGGCTACAGCTCTCCCGAATGACCGGACTCTCCAACAGCTGCTTAATATGGGCTTTCACAGCCTCTAACTGACTAGGTAGAATTCAGCGATGACGCTGAAGCACTGGGACATCATCCTACAAAGGGATCTGGTGCTCTATCAAAGTAGTGCAGCCCAAGTCACCATCATCCTTAGCAAAAACATCCTGATATTTATGCAAAAGATGTTTAACCACTTCCCTTCCTGCCTCTGAAAGCCCCGGTAATTCAACCCTTTCTAGTTCACTGTGATTTGAAACAGAAGAGGACATCTGGCACTGAATAACTATTTCACTGACATTACCTTGCAAATTTTCCTTAAAAGAAATTTCTTGGTCAGATAGATTAACTATCTCAACATTAATCAAACTACTCAACTTTGCTTTTGCAGGTAAATATACAGTTTCTGTGCTGACATTAACCACGGGTACACAAATTGTATTTTGGGAGGATTGTAACAATGCAGGAGAAATCAGAATTCCTGCAGGTAATCCACCACTCACATCACCACCAAGGGGTTCCAATAGAGTGGCTATTTTTGGAACAGTCTTAGGGCAGTAAGCTGTAACTAACCTCATTGTTCCGGCTTGAATCTGCACCAGATGCTTAGCTTGCACTCGCAATATAACCAGGACCAGGAAGATCACTGGCTCTCTGGCACTGCAGCAATGCATCCTTCCAACCTGGTTCTGCTTGCTTAACCTGTAGGACTGAAAAGAAGGCTGAACCATGCTCTTCAAACAAATCATTATAACACTGCCCTATTACATTCATACCCAACAGACCAGGGACCAGTTTTTTTCTTTTTAGGCATATCAATGTTTTCAGGGTCTTTCACAACCAAGAAACCCTGTTTCGGTAGAATTCGTCCCAACACATTAACATAAATTTCAAAATATCCCACATAGGTCATGTTCAAACCGTTCGCAGCTCTCAACTGAAGCCAGCCACATTTTTTCAAAGCGTCTGGTGCTAGTTGTCGAAAACATTGGTCAAAGAAAGTCTCCATTATAGTGGTCACCATTGAGCCAGTATCCAGCAAACATAAAACAGGAACACCCCCCCATTTGAATCGTAACTGTGGGACATTTGCCGTAAGACGCTGTACCACTGTAGGACAGACAAGTCTGGAGGTCTTTAAACCTTCACAGCCTACTTCAGTTCCCTGACTAATAACCACAGGGGAGGCAAGTTCATTTATCTCCTCCACTGGTGTTTTCCTCGTTGTCCCCCTAGCTGACCTAGAGACAGAATCAACAGGCTATTGTCAATATTGGGCAATATGACCTAATTTATTACAACGTAAACACTTTCGAGGACCATTTGGCCTTGTCAAAGGGACAGAGGGTTCATTACTTGAGGGTTTAAGATCACCAAGATGCTTGGTAATCTCATCTATTTGAGCTTGTTGCTACTTCAACACCTCCTTAATTTCTCTTAATTCAGAAGATTCATTGGGCCTCATTTATCGATCTAACATAGAAACGAGCGCAGATCCGTGCGCACAAATCAACTTACGACAGAGTTCACGTGTGATTCATGAAACATTTGTATACTGCTAATCTTATCATACGAGTGATCGCATGTTGATAAGTGTGGCGGCAGAAAACAATCGTCATTTGAATATCACACCCCTAAAAACACCCCGGTTTAGAAGCCTTGCCCCTAGAGTTTACGACATGGAGAAATAAAACCCGGACAAAAAGAGGAAGTACTTTCATGAAAGAGAAATTTATCTTACTCCAAAAACACCCGTTAACCTTGTATAATTGCAAACAAATTGGCTACATTAATTTATGTAATTTATATTAAAATACTTTTAAATATAAACAGCCTATTTAGTTCCCCTCACCCTACAACAAATATTTTAAATTTAACGGTATTCAGAACACAACGAAGAATGAAAAATAAGTAGTTATAAAATTATATATGAAACTATAAAATAAAACACATATTAGGCTATAGTGGCATTCATTATAAACACAAGAATCCAAATGTTTCCATTTTTGCCATATTTGTAACATTTGTTTGCATAAATTATTCATTATGTAGCCTAAACATGGCTTCATATTTCACTGTTTTAATATCTGTGTAAAATCCTTGCATGCACAAAAATATTTGTTTGGGTGCTGCAAAATGATTTTAGAGCGGACTTTTTAAATTAAACGTTGCAAATTTTATGTTTGCTTGACTGCATTTTAGTCACACATGACTGTGTGAGGCGCCTGTGCGATCAGATGGATTAAACCAAAAAGATATAATGAAAAGAAATAAAATGCATTAAGAGTGTCACAAAAACGAGCATAGCCTATACTTGTAGTGTTTTTTTTTTTACTTTTATCAATCTGTTAATTATATTATAGCCTGTTATACATTTTGTGCCATCCAATTCATTTTATTCCTTTTATAGACTTAATTTCTGTTTTTCTCCTTTCACAGAAGCACTGCAGGTGCATGATGCGATTATTGAATCCTCATGGTCTGTGGTTCACTGCTATTTGCACATATAAAGCTAAAGCCCTGTATAAAACCAAAAAAAAAAAAAAAAAAACATTCTCATCTTACTGGTTAACGATCAACTAATGAGCTTCGTTTGGCAGTCAGGAAAATAAAAATGAACAAAATGCTGTTGTTCTACAATTCTCCACCATATTTACTATGCTGCGCACAAGTACAGGTAACTCAAAAACTTGAGTACACGAGCTGAGACCAGACGTGAGATTTGATTGTAGCCACAGCTCATGTTCATATTGCTAAAGTTCCTGGGGAAAAAAGTTCCTGATACAAATGTTCCGGGTAATTTCAGTGGAAACGCAGCAATACATCACTCTAGTGAAAGGCACAGGAGGAGGAGCATTAATGCTGGATACAGGCTGGTTAGGCGAGTCACAGCTGGATGCAGAACATTCTTCCATTAATTGTTCATTTGCAGCCTGTAGACTACGTATCTGTTCCCGCAACTCAGTCAACTCCTGCTCCATAGTTAGGGTTTTCTTCTTGCATGATCACGGTTTACTTACACAAATACCTTTTAAATACCTACACAAAATGTTGGCTATCAGTAAAAAAAAATAAAAATAAAACCAAGGTCCACAGTAACACACTGCAGTGCTGCCCAACATCAAAGCACCCTGCCAACTACGCCATTTGTAACCGTTCCCAGGCCTTACAAGTGATGGGGAAGATGTAAAAGAAGATTTTTAGCTGTGCATTTATTGAATGAGCACTGTGCGATGTCCGAACTGATTGTACTGTATTTTACGTATTCACTGTATTTTATGTCAAATTATTTTCTATTTTTAACTGTTTTAAATTCATTTTAAATAAGTCAATTTTTAAATCATTTCCAAAATTGCTTGTTTTATTTTTGTTATTTTTCTTCATGATTATTTTACTTTCTTTTATGTAAAGCACTTTGAATTACCATTGTGTACGAAATGTGCTTTATAAATAAACTTGCCTTACCTTCCCCTTGCCTTGCCTAAAAAGAAGGGCAACAACCACAGTGTTTCTTTGCAAGTACCACAAAATTTAACACAAATGGTAATAAGAAGTGGCAAAGAAACAAAAGGAACAAAACAAACAAAGTTTAACCCACAACAGACCATAGGGTTCCCCAATCATATACAGTGGCAATTCCACTGCAAAAAATACACTCAATCACAGCACAAAACCAAATAACACTACAAGTGTAAAAACCCAACACTCACTTGACTCAAACCACTACAAATTGCTTCCCCTCACCTTAACGGAGTCAACCATGTGTAAGAAAATGGGAACCCCACTGTTGTTTGTTGGTTCAAACAAAAACAAATAAACAAAACAAAAATCACAATCTCACAATAAATTCAAGCCACTTCATTACAATGTAACATTTAAAGTCATATCTTATGACCCAACATCAAGCCACCAATATTTTCAATAAAAGAAACGGCAATCATGCATCATCTGTAAAAACAAAGAATATACAATTCTTGATTGCCCCTTTAAAATATTAGAATTAAAAACACTTGACACAATAAAACATAACACACAACTTATAATAGAAAAGCTAAAAAACAAACTTCACATACTCCAATAATTCAATTAAAATCAGTACCTGTGTTATTGAATAAATCTACTCAATTCTCTGAGGCACCCATCAGTATATCTCCATTAAGCACACTATAAAAAAATAAACAAACAAACACACGTTAAAACTAAACACACTAACTATAACCATGAGAGTCACAACCCTTACCTCCACAATTTACTTTCATATTGTTCACAAGGCTACTTGTCTTTTCATCTATCACACAGCACTGAAACATACCACACAGCTTCTCCTGCTTAGCACATGATCCCACAAAGAGGAAGGCCAAAAATTTTGATTTCCCTCTTTATAGTACTTGGACTCATGGTATTTGTAGTCCAACACATTTGTAGTACTAAACAAGCCTAATATAGAGCCACTACCAATACTACCTCCACCCCATTACACTACTTTAGCACACACCTCAAATCAGTTCTCTGTTTAGTCTTGTTTGTGTACACAGTACAGTGCAGGCTGCAGCCGCTGACCAGGGTCCAGTGCAGGCTCTAGCCGCTGACTAGAGTCCAGTGCAGGCTCCAGCCACTGACCAGAGTCCAGTGCAGGCTCCAGCCCCTGAGCACAGTCCAGGGTCAGCTCTACCCTTGCTCCAGAGCTCAGCCAGGATCCCGTTTTCACCCCAGAGTTCAACCAGGAGTCCGCTCCTGTCCACAAATCCATTCCAGAGCCTGCTCTAGTTTATGAATCCACTCCAAAGATTGTACCAATCCTCAAATACACTCCAAAACCCGCTTCAGTTCCTCCCAAGGTGGTGGCTTCTGCTGCAGAACCTCCCGAGGCAACAAGTCTACTCTAACTCCTCTCATGGTGGGGTTATCACTTATGAAATCTCTGCCTGTCCTGTTAGGGTCATGAAAACCTTCTGTGTACTCTGTTTGTCCTGCCACGACCAAGGAGGCAGCTTGTGAACTCTTTGACTGTCTTGCCTCAGTCAAGGAGTTTGTGTGTGAACTCCCTATGCTTCCCCTGCAAACATGTCCTTGTGGGGCCCATGCTGGCTTTTTGCGGGCACAGTGGGCTAGGGCCAGCCCACACCAAACCTAAACAGGCCCAGTGCGGGCTTGCCCAGGGAAGGCCCACAGCTTTGGTCTCACCACAGGCTCTATTGGCTCTCGGCACGGCTCAGTACGGTACGGCTCGGCATGGTTTGCGTTTCCACTGTAGTTTAGTATCGCTTTAGAGTGGGTGAGATTATTCACATGTCGTTATAGTTGCGCCGCCTCCACTGCCGCGACTCCTAAAATAAACTTTTTCATTTTGCCCCATCAAGCTCTTGCTGGATTGCTCCTTTGTTATCAACGAGAAGAATGTCTGTACTTCCGCAACAGACAACAAAACTATTTGTTTGTTAAAAAAGGTGCGCTCATTCAAAACGGTTGTGTTCGCTCCTTCGCTGGTTGTGCTGATTTAAATCAAGTAGTTCTTTTGTGTTTGTGTCGCAAGTTCAGTGACACAGGTAGTGACGATTCCATTTGCAATGGAAAAGTGCCATAAATGAGCATCCTACACTATGGGACTGCCCACATTAATCCCATGATGGGCCAGTCAAGGATTTTGTGGGCAGTTTTCTTCCTTACCATAGGGATGCTAGGGTGTTTTAGGTTTCCTTAAGTAAAACCATGGGTTTTCTATGGGTGAAAGATCTGGACTGCAGGCTGGCCATTTCAGTACCCAGATCCTTCTTCTAAGCAGCCATGATGTTGTAATTGATCCAGTATGTGGTCTGGCATTGTCATACTGGAAAATGCAAGGTCTTCCCTGAAAGACACGACGTCTGAATGGGAGCATATGTTGTTCTAGAACTTAGATGTATCTTTCAGCATTTATGGTGCCTTTCCAGATGTGTAAGCTGCCACACGCACTCATGCAACCCCATACCATCAGAGATGCAGGCTTCTGAACTGAGCGCTGATAACAACTTGGGTTGTCCTTGTCCTCTTTAGCCCGGATGACATGGCGTCCCAGTTTTCCAAAAACAACATCAAATTTTGATTCGTCTGACCACAGAACAGTTTTCCACTTTGCCACAGTCCATTTTAAATGAGCCTTGGCCCAGAGAAAATGCCTGCGCTTCTGGATCATGTTTAGATATGGCTTCTTTTTTGACCTATAGAGTTTTAGCCGGCAACGGTTAAACGGTTAAAGATCCACTGAGATGGTCCTTGGCTCCACCAGCTCTGCCCTGGTGGTCTAGGTCAGCCTATTCCGCCCTGGCTTCCTGCTCTGCCGGTATCGCCCTGGCTTCCTGCTCCACCGGCTCTGCCTCAGTCTCCAGGGCTGCACTCCAGTTCACTTTTAGAAACACATTTGTGAACTTCCCTAAGCACTTCCCCTCGGGGGAATCACCACCCCCATTTTGAAGTGTGTTCCACTTCATCAAGTGGACAAGGGAACGTTACATGGACATACCCTCGACCCCTTGATTTTGACCGAGGGAGTGAGTCTGCTTCATATGCTTCCGGCTGCTCTATAGACCACAATTCAGCACGACTATGATGTCCCCCAAACAACCCTGTAATATATAAAATATAATATATATATTTTTTTTTTTTTACATTTATAACAGCCCAAGCATACAAATAGAATGCTGCACCAAACAAATTCCTAAGGGGAAAATATAAACCAAAAAAAACAACTATATAGCAGATTCTAAGTGATCAAGGGCTTAGGACATTCCAGTTCAGTCCATTCCAAGGATTCCGCCAGTAGTGGGCCCTCCGTCCATCACACTGTTCCGCCTCCGCTCCACCACCCTCCTGGACGGTGTTATTTCTAGAGTCTCTGGAAACTGCTCCTTTGAGGGAGGGGGGTGTCTCCTGTGTGTGTGTGTGTGTGTGTGTGTTTGTGTGTGTGTGTGTGTGTGTGTGTTTGCGAGGTGTGTGTGCTCCAACTATCTGCTCCGTTCAAACCATCCACTATTCTCTGCATCTGTAAGGAAAGGACTTTATATCATTCATCTCTCTAAGTCTCAAGAACTGTTATTTGTCCATAATACTCACATGCCTTCTGCTCTCATTTCAATAAACATCCCTTTTGCTGTGTCCGAGACTACATATAGTACATATAACAGTTTAGGGACAAGCATTGTTTTTACTGGCATATTTCTAACAGATTAATGATGCAGAAACATTATAAGATTAAAACATGATTTATTGTTATATATAACTGTAACTTTGTAATTTCTTTAGCTCCCTCTGTTGACAGTATAACTTAAATTTGTAGTTGTTTTAGTTTTGGTTATGTTTATATATGTTATTTGTTGTTTTAAGTTTTAAATAAGATTAGTTTTTTATTTAAGTCAGTATATTTTTTAAGATTTATGTCCTGTTTTAAAGGA
Organism: Cyprinus carpio; assembly: GCF_018340385.1. Classification (NCBI taxonomy): domain Eukaryota; kingdom Metazoa; phylum Chordata; class Actinopteri; order Cypriniformes; family Cyprinidae; genus Cyprinus; species Cyprinus carpio. Next base: position 11,695 of record NW_024872851.1, read on the forward strand.
TTTGTTCACAAATCAGTTAAAATCAGTTAAAAAAGAGCTTGTGTACATTGCAAAACTAAAATGTCCTGAGAAGTGAATCTACTTTATTTCACTAACTGCTTCAGTGTTACTTCTACTGTACATTGGGATGTGAAAACTGAGCAGTGTTTATTTAACATGGAGGGTTTTGCTGTGCCATTAAACGTAACCAGCATCATGTGTTTTTTCTTATAATCATTTTTTAAAAATAATTTCTTAAAATTTATTGGATAATTGGTCTTTATTTAACTAAAAACACGCACTAAGAAACATTATATGTAATGCATGCATGAGTTTTGTTTTGGTTTTGCTGAGATGATACCATCACCCAAAAAAGATCCACCAGCACAACCAGCTTTCCAAGCTGGGTAACCAGCGACCAGCAACCCATACTGGTCCCAGCAGGCAAAACATACCTTATGCCATACAGTTGCAGAGATAGTCAGTGAAAAGACTTCAAGAAAAATTAAGAGGTACCATGTTTCTTTGCTCCTTCTTATCGCCTGCTAACGAATTTGCTGGCTTTTGTTGCACAATTATGTTATTATGATGTATATTTTTGGTTGTTTTGAGTGGGTGTTTAATTAGAATTCGCTGGCTTCCATGCCACAACACCTTATAAATGAGCATGCTCTGTGAATATGAACAAATTTATTCCGTTCAAACACTTTAATAACTTAATTCAATACATTATACAGCCATCTTCCCTGCACACCTTCTCGGACAGGAAATAAAGAAAAATAATAAACTCCAGAAAATGTTTCTCCAGCAAAATACTTCTGAGTACTGATCAGTCATCTGATTCTCTTAGACTGCCATGCAATTCACGAGTTCGCTCTGCAGATAAAAAGCGGGATAATTGGTATGCATATTTGACGTGCTGTCTGGGGAGAGGGCTCCAAGCTCGGTAATTTCTCCCGAACCTGGAGTACTCCTCCCTGTCCGGGGAGAGGGTATTTTGCCCGGACCCATAGCGCTCCCCCCTGGGGTAGGACCGGACTGATGGTGAGGAGTTGGGGTGGAGGAGGGTCGCTAAAAGACTTAGAGAGAATGAAGGTAAGGCTGCTTAGGCTATTTATAGAGATTCTCTCTCAAGTTGATAGTATAGATGGTGTGATTACGAATAATAAATTGGCCGGGTGAATTACTGTATGAGCTTCCCCCAAACTTTGTTAATAAAACATCATTAGGTGAGAATTTTTCATCTTTTCCCATCAACAAGATTAGATGGCCACCTTGAGTTCCACCATCTCGAAGATTATCCAATGAGACATCATTAAAAACAACTATCATTAAAAGTGAACTATCTCTTCCCAAATTCTGACATTTCTGAGCCACTTCTTTTGACATTAGTTTCCTGGTAAGCTTGTTTTCATCATGCAATGACTGGATGTTGCATGTTTGATGGTAGAAGCAAGGATAGATGTTTCACACATTACGTCTGGTCTTGACTGTCTTGCAGCTCTCAAAATTTGGCCAATATTAGACCTCAGCATGTACATGTATCTCACCACATTCTGAAGAGATCTCCATTACTACATAACTGAAACTGTTCTTCACGTTCCAACTTGGAAAGCAGTTTTCAAATGCGGGATGACTAAAGAGGAAAAAATCTTCATAACCTCCCCACAAAAAAAAAAAAAAAAAAAAACAATCCAGTTAACTCCCCACTGTCATCTTGCCAGTAGAACACTGCAGGTCCAGTCACTGACACATGGCCTCCTAGCTGCACTTTGTTGTACCAGTACAGATGGGCATTCAACAAGCCATACAACACATTTGTTCAACTTCCACAGGCTTCCTTTGCACTCTGCTTCTGGTGGAGAATAAATGTACTGTATAGGTAATTGTTTGACCTGCTTTCAACCTCAGAACATGTTTTCTCACTTCTTTTAGTCATTGCTGATTTTTCCATATTAGTTGTTTGCTGTGAGATAGTATTATCCTCTGTGTTTTTGTGCCTGTTTCTTGATGTACAGAGTGATTATCATCTGTCTTTCAGAGTCTGAAATGATGCACACAAACTAAATACCTAGATGTCTGACAAAAATCACTGCTCCGTCCTGGCCAATGACGATAACTGGACCTTTTCATTGCTTGGCCGTAATTATTTGCATAGTCTTCTTTGAATTCTTTCAGAACATTCAGCCTCTGTAAATGCTCTCCTTGCAGCATGTAAGGTTGAAATGTGCTGTTCTACCCATGTGTTAACATTAGGTTCCATAAACTTCCAGAGCTGCTGGCTTATCAGTAAAAACTGATGGCAGGTTTGGATTTTGTCCAAACATAAGCTGATATGAACTGAAGACATGTACATTGTGCATAGATTTTTTTTGCCATCAGAGCCCAGTCTAGGGCAGTTTTCCAGTCACATCTACTGTCATTCTTCACTTTAATAAATATTTCAGTAAGGTTCTGGTTGTGTCTCTCTAAAAGACCATTGCTCCATGGACTATATGTTCTTCACTTTAATAAATATTTCCAACTTTCTGGCATGTCGCCATTCACTATTGTTACTGAACAGTCTCTTGGGAGGTCCATGCATGCTAATAGTTAATAGCAGTTTGGGCAGTTTCAACAGGACTTATGTCATTATGTTCTTTGTCACAGTAAGAACTTCTTCAGCGTCACATGACAGATCTTCGGATCTTAGGTTCACACGATAATGCCCTAATGCGGTAAGCTCAAGGGTCACAGTGTGCTTGAACATTGTTGCTTTGTCATTCTGAAGTCTTCCTCAAAATCAATGGAATATCTGCTAAAACTACTTCAGTCTCAATGTGGCATTTTTTCTGTCTGAATATGGCTGGGATTTTGACTCATTTTGTGAAGTGCACTACTTTTCCATCTCCAAACTTGAATGATCACTTGAAAATCAGTGTGTTCCAAGTTTTTTTATTTCTGCTGATTTCAGTCCACTCATATAATGATCAAGCCATTTCTGTCCACATAATGTTTCAGTACAGGCTGTATCAATAACCACTGATCCAAGCAATTCAACCTTGAAGATTCTTTTGTCCAACAGATTATTGCGGGAAAATAGTTTGATGTTACACGGTTCTATGTCCTCTGTTAGCATAGCATTTTCACTTTTGTGGGGGCAAATCTTCACTTAGTGACATGTGCTTTGGCAGAACACACATTTGTATTGCCTGCCTTATCTGTCAAGAGAGGGTTCATTCCTGGCTGAGTCTTTGTTTGTTTTTGTAAGGATGATTTGTTCTCTAACTACAGTATAATACACAGAATCATCATTAACTTGACTTCTGTGCATGTGGTTTCATCAAGCTGTTGTGGGAACTTGTAGTTTTTAGCAGCCATCCTCTGCTACCATTCTAAGAACTGAATGATGGCACAAATTTCCTCCATTTGAGCACTTTAATAACTCACTTAATGACTAAATACTATATACAGTCATCTTCCATGCACAACTTTGCGGTTAGGAAGTCAAGAAAAAAAAATACTATTAGCGTTCTCCAGAGTCAAGCAGACCAAAACTTAACTTAACACATATGGGTCAGTTCAGGACTATGATCAGTTCACACTGGAATCTGATACTGGCCACATTACAAGCCAATGTGAACAGCCACACACACACAAAAAAATAAATTAAATTAAAAAAAAACACAGATCTGAGCAATAAATTGGAACTGAGCCCTAACACTTGCATTATGAACGTAGCCAATGTGACAAGCCCTAATGTTGGGTAATGAAGTCTCCTTAGTTACTGTAGTGTATATATGATACTAAACTGACAAAGCATGCACATTTAACATTATTTGTGCTCCATACAGAGAAAGAGGCTCTGGGGCCACTAGACACGACGCATCAGGGACCACTTGAGATCATGTGGTCTCCTTCTCCGCTTGTGAGGGTGTGGCAATGATGTGGGAATGGCTGATGGGGGACACCCACAATAACAGACTGGTGTGTAAAACTCTTGGACATATTTGAAAGAGTCTATGCTGCGAACATTGCATATTTCATATACTTTTGAAAATTCAGTGTTTAGTTGATACTGATAAGCGCTCATTGTCACAGTTGTAAACACTACAGCTTTCTTCTAACATGAGGGGGTTTGTCGACAAGGCATCATTGTTTCCAGGCGGAACATTAAAGAACGCACCACACGTCTCCCAGAAATCCTGTATAATTCAACCAGTGGTGACAAAGATGACGACTTCGAAACTCCCGAAGTGTTTCCCATTTTGTGTGCTGTATGCATCATTCAGCCAATGGTCCGTGGGCGTGATGTCTAAGGCTGAGACTAAGTCGAACACATCTAGAAAAGCCTATCAGAGTGGAACCCTAACACTCATAACAATGCATATAATTTGTAGCTTCTACAAATCTTTAACACCCACAGCTACACAACCATCATATGAAATGAGAAGTTAGAGAGAGAACATATTTCATTTTGATCTGTTCACCTATAAATTCAAATGGTAAGAAACTATAAAAAATCATCAAATTAATCATATGATTTTAAAGAAACCATTAGTGTTTTACAGTACATACTTGTACATACTATTTGTTTTTAAAATAATATTGTTGATATAATAAATTTTGTGAAGAAGTTTATTGTTATGTAAAATCTGACACCATTAATGACTTATCTACTTTCACTACAGATCATGGGGAAGTTCCAGATTTACCTAATTTTCTTGGCATTGCTTCTCATGACCATTTCTGGAGAAGATGACTTAGGTGCATCAAAAGAGTGTAAGGATGCTCCCTTTGTTCCAGGATACAATCTTGCTGGAGAAGGATTTGATGTTGTGACCATGGAGCGAAAAGGTTCTTATGTGATCAACACAGAAATATGGGATTTAGGAAATGGCACTTGTAAATTACGCAAAAACAAGTACATGAATGGAATAAAACAGAAGCTACCAGCAGCAGTTGTAGACTGGGGGACCTTGCCGAAGTGTTCAATGAAAGTCTCCAGTCAGATCTTTGAATCAGCTGAAGCACTAGTCAATGATTCATTATCAGCACTCCCAGATGGTTGGAAAGTAGGTTTAGATGTGAAGGCTGTTGGAGCTGCAATTGGAAGCACTCATTCCAGGGAAGCAAAATTTGCAATGACAAAATCAAAAGAAGACAAATACAGTTTCACCAAACATGAAGCAGGGTGCAATATTTACAGGTTATTTTTCCTCTCTCTTACTGTTAAAAAGTACAATGACTATGAAATTAAAACTTTAATTGCAAATTGTTCCTTCTTTGATTCCACTAAGTTTAAATGAGTTTATTGTTTCTTTATAGATATCGTATATCTGAAAAGCCTCCTCTTCATGAAGAGTTTCTTGAAGCAATCAAATCACTCCCTGCATCCTACGATCCAGATGCCTACCGCAACCTGATCTCCACATATGGCACACACTATACCACAAGTGTTAAGTTAGGGGGTCAAATGAAAGCCATAACCGCCATCAAAACCTGTCAGGCAGCAGTGAGTGGACTTACAGACACTGCGGTAAAGGACTGTTTGGATGTGGAAGCTTCTGGTTCACAGAGCACAGCGACTGTGAACGAAAAGACACAGTTTTGTCGAGAACAGAAAAAAAAGATGCACACAAATGAAAAGTTCAGCTCCATGTTCAGTGAGCGTCAGACAGAGATTATTGGAGGAAACATAAATGGAGAAGATCTGCTTTTTTCTGGTTCATCACACCCAGATTCCCTTAAAAAATGGCTTGAGTCTTTGAAGAGTCTCCCTGACATTGTGCATTACTCTCTGAAACCCCTCCATTTCTTACTGAGTAATAAACACCCTGCAAGAAAAGGACTGAAGAAAGCTGTAGAAGAATACATCATCCAAAATGCCCTCATGGAGATTTGCTCTGAGCCTTGCAAGATTGGCAGGAAGTGCAGTGCAAGAGACCGATGTGCTTGTGTTTGTGAAAGTAGTCAATTTATAAAGTCTAACTGCTGTCCAGCTGAAAAAGGACTTGCCACCCTGAAAGTCTACAATCTCAGAGCCAAAGGTCTGTATGGAGATGTAGGTAGTCAAACAGATGGAACTGTAACTGTTACATATGACAAACAAATCAAGCGCACTGAGACCATTGATAATAATGACAATCCACGTTGGCCAGAAACATTTGAGTTTGGACCTATTAAGATCAGAAAGTCCAGTAACCTAACTTTTGAAGTATATGATGCAGACAGCTATTGGAACAGCGATCTTCTTGGTAAATGCTCTTTTTATCTAAGAAGTGGAGTTGTGGATGATGCTTGTGTTTTTACATATGGCACCTTCTATTTTACCTATGAAGTGAAATGTGCACCCAGTCTGCAGGGCCCACAGTGTAATGAACACAAACCTTCTCCAATGGCTGCCCATCTGGCTGAGATTTTCAGCTCAAGGAATGGTGTTCTGGTTAAAGACCTGCCGAGGCTTGAACTAGCTCTCAATAACTCAGATAAGTTCAATTTCAAGAGAACTTATGGAAAGCTGATGATGCTGTGACCTGCATTTTGAATCCCTCCTTTATGCATGAAAAATATCCCTAATATGGCCCAACAGAACTTTCATTTGCTAGAAAAAAAGAGTATATCTGCAACATTTGCTTACTTGTATTCCCATTTCCTTTCTGCGTTCTTGCATTAATAAAGCATTCACAAAGACAGATCTCTGTGTGTGTGTGTGTGTGTGTGTGTGTGTGTGTGTGTGTGTGTGTGTGTGTGTGTGTGTGTGTGTGTGTGTGCGTGCATGCGTGTGTGTATGTGCGTTTGAGTGTGTGTGTGTGTGTGTGTGTGTGTGTGTGTGTGTGTGTATGTGTGTGTTTGTTTGTTTTTTACAAAATGCAAAAATTACAAAAATGCAAACGCTACAGCCAGTGCCCCATTTGATAACATTTTATACCCACATTTGCCACCGGCAACTTCATTTGTGTCCTTTGCAGTAGTTAACCAGGAAGTCAAGGTTCAGCTAATGCACTGGCCATTTATCCAGGGTGCCTCCCTGCCTCTTCCTGAGATGCTAGGACAGGCTCCAGCATTCCTGTGACAAAACACAGGACAAGCAGTATGGAGGATGAATACATATTATCGGATTAAATAGGCCAAAATAGCATAGTGTCAATTTTACTTGTGCAGTATAAATATGGGTAGTTTGCTAGATTGCCATTTTTTATATTTTTATTTTGGAGTATATATATTAGTGTCAATTTTTCTAATACAGTACAATTCATAATAATAAAACATCGGGTAGTTTGCTAGATTGCCATTCTAGCAAAAGCAATTATGGCAACTTCCACCTTGTGCACCTCTGTTGCTATGCGCCACCCAAGAAATTATTATTAAGACGCAATTGGCATACTAACATACGGCTCTCTTCATATATTTTTAATTTCAAACTGAAATACAAGAAGTTAATGTAAGGAATAATTGACAACGGGCTGTTGAATTATTGAAAAATAATGCAGCCCAGAGGTGGAAATACAGCCATAATGCAAAGCAATAATTATATGGACTGGAATCAATCATTCTGCTTATACCATTGTTACAGACGCTCAAGACATTGTTGAGATATTTTATTTCAAGGAATTTGTCAGGTTTTGTCCTCAAAATGCTCTTGCGTGTAGGACTAATTTCTTACAAATTTCATTCCACGCCTCATTCCAAAACATCATTTTAAAGCTAGTAACAGGCTTGAGCAATTCATATGCAAATTGCAGTTATTAAAGAAAGAATTTACATTTAAAATGCTTTGGCAATATTATAATACTGTAACAACTCTGGTTGTAAAGCACAGATACACAAGGGAGATGAAGGTAATCCAAAACTATCTTAAATAAATCCACAAGAAAATTCAAATGGAGAGAGACAACCAAAGCATAGACACATACAATAACCTGACAAACTGAAGGAGCTAACATAGAGTAGGAACTTCAAAACTAATGATGACGAGTGCACACTCCTGAGCAGAATGTCTAATCAACCAAATAACCCTGACAACAATTTTAACTCGCTCTCAAAAAGGGTGTTCATTTTTAACACATTTTTTGCGTTTTGACTATTTTAACACATTTTGTGTCATTTTGTGTTAAACGTGTGTTAAAAAGAAAAAATGCAACACAGTGTGTCCAACACAATATGTGTTTATTATCTGCTTGCATCACTTAATGAGCCGTTATTCTTCTCAAGAGCATGTTTACTTGTGCTTCAACTTTTCATGTTTGGCTGACATCTTCAAAATATGTAGGTAAGAAAAATTTTCGTATTTGGCATTAGAATCTTTCAAATTGTCTTTTGTGATCATTTTTAGAGGTCAAGAGGCATTTTACACCTATACGAGGTAGCCGGAAAACTGCCTCATGAATGGCAGTGTGAGCTGAGCCCACGTTAACACTACACAATTTCAGCAGTGGGAACTTTATTTTACCAAGCTTTATGATTTATTTTGTTATATTTAATTTTGAGTGGAGTCTCTTTTAATTAATCATTGACATTTGTGTGTGTCACGTGAGGAAATTCAAAATGAACAAAGCTCATGGTGCCAGTGGCGGTTCTACATTTGAAATACACCCTGGGCGAGACCCCTTTCGAGCGCGCCCCCCCCCCCCCCCCCCAACCCCACCCCCCACCCCCACACACACACACACAAAAATAACAAACAAAATTCTGCACAAACAGGTTATATTTTTATATAACAACATAAGTGGTAATTTCTCAATTGCACAAATCCTTCATTAGAAAGTCAGAGGATGCTACAAAATATTTGCAAGTGCCACTGAAATTGCAATTGAATTGCATTTGAAATCAAAAGCCCATAGGATAATGTTTTATAAAGCTAAAACAGCCTGGGGTCAAATTGACTCAAAACATAATAGAAGGGTTACATAAACATGCTCTTACACACTAAATGTCTGTCATTACACTATATCCTCGTTTTTTCCCCCCATGTCATCACATTGTTTAGAGCATAGAAACAAATGGTAAAAAAAAAAAAAAATGTCATGAAAAATTATATTTTATTCATGTTATGCTATGGTCACTGGGACCTCAGTTGTTTAAAAAATAAAATTACTTTAAATTATATGTATAGGCAAAACAATGGGATTTTATTTTTTAATCACCAAAAACTTTTTGGGTTTCAGGATATTTTTCAACCAAAATTTGTATATTAATCTAACTTTCATGGAGGAACCATTAGCTCTTTGGTTACTGCCTCAAATTCTATGCATGACACACTTTTAGTTATGACTTGTAAAACTATACTTAGCATACTGTGTAGCAATTTAATTGTAATTGTTGATCTTTTTTTGGTTACTGCCTCAAAATGCCGTTGGTTATTTACAGGGCCTAACATTAAACCAACTGATGGAAATGATAACTGAACTTGTAACAGTTTTATTGCAAAGCACAATATTATAAATTAGATATCGTGATTGAGTTGAAACCAAATTATTGTTAAGGTTGTTTTTTTTTTTGTTTTTTTTAATTGTAACAAGCAGACTAAAATTCAAACATGAGTGGATACCAATTTATTTGCTATGCTCAGTAACGTAAAACAATGCTAGACATAGCATAAATGCATTTATATTGATTTGTATGATATAACCTAAGCTAAAATAATGACTTGTGGATTGATGTGAATGCCAACAAATGGGAATAATGCTCAGAATGCTTGTGGCTTAAACATTTCTGATGACGTTCATTGCCATGGATTGATTTTATCGGGTTACAAGAAAAGGAAGGATATGGATTTAATTGTGAACTGTTTGTAGGCTACTGATTTTATTTTATCGCAGAGTCCACACGCATCCAACTAAGTTACAGCCTGATGAATAATCTGCATTACAAAAAGAAAAAGAAAAAATCTTTAAAGGTTATTCACGCTTAGGCTACATATATCTAATCTTTAAAGTGCTTTGTTATATGGAGCTGTTTGGTAGATCATGATCTAATTCGTTTGTCTACACCATAATTAAAATGCGGCAGACTTTAATGGACAGTAAAACAAAGACAGGACACCGTATAACTCCAAACGGCACCGTAGCTTCATATTGAGGCGCAGCTAAACAAAGGACAGAATGTTGTAACTCAATTTGAGTGTTCCAAACAAAATGAAAGAGTGGTAGCTGGTGTTATACAGTGTTCTGCCTTGGTTTCTCCGGGGCTTTTTTCGAAGTTATGGTTGGGATTGAGAATTATTTTATTTTCTAAGAAAAATAATGTTGATTGACTCAAGATACTTACATGTTAAAGGATGTCTTGAATGTCCCAAAAATATCAATAACTAATTTTTGACAAAAATTCGAAGTTACAGTCTTTTGTCTTTGCACGGCATTGTAGTGTTCCTTAGTTCCTTCTTGATCTGATTGTTTGCTGCCTGCTCTGAACTTCACCTGTTTTTTGGCTTACTCTTTTGGATTATGCCTGTTTGCTGTTGATTGACTCTGCCTGTTTTGACGACTCTTGTAAATAAAGCCTGCACTTGGATTCTCAACTCAATTGTCTTGCCTTGCCTTGCCCCGACCCTTTGATCTGATTGTTTGCTGCCTGCTCTGACCTTTGCCTGTTTTTTGGATTACTCTTTAGGATTATACCTGTTTGCTGTTGATTGGATTTCTCAACTCCATTGTCACACCTCCACATTACACATTAGCTTGCTATATTCCTTATGTGTAAAAATAAAGCTTTGAATGGAAGACGCCCTTGAAGCGCTTGTGACAGTTATTGAGATGACAGGAGATAAACAAGAGACTTCATCACACTGACCCTCACCATCACTTGTATGCTGATGAAAATATATAAATAAAAACAATTAATGTTGAAGATGCAGTCAAATACTTTTTTTATGTTCAAAATACAAACTTGATTAACCATAAACTCTTAAGGAACTTTTAATTAAAGCAACATTGTTTAAATTACTGTAATTTTGATAGTTTACTTTTTTGAAACTATGATGTGTTTTTATTGCATAGAAGGTCTGTTCAAAAGTAACAAGAAATATCACATACTTGACACGTTGTGTAACTATAACACATTAATGTGTGGAAAATTGCAACACACTTTCTGTGTTAGCGGGATTAACACACTGGTTGAGTTAGAAATAACACAAAATGTGTTGTCCTTAACTAGACACAGGCTGTGTATATTTCAACACATACTTTGTTAGTGAAACAGTACAAACTAAAAAACAAAGTCCAAACAGTGAATGAATGTGACAAAAACAAATGTCATTACAATAAAATAGTCAAAAGTGATTCATATTCATTTATCATCCTTGGGATTTGCATTCAATGGACACTTTGTTCAAAATTGAGCTGAAGTGCTGTTTTTGTATGTGGTTAAAACATCCTGTTTCCAAAAGATTTTTGGAGTGTAAGGTTTCTTCATATTTCTACCAGAATAAGTAAATCAGGATAAACCTCAAATCATGAAACAATTATGATCATTCACAGATCTTGAGCTTCATGATCATTCTCTCTACACTGGCCACAAGTAGCATAAAGCATCCAAAGCAAATAGAACCCATTATAATTAGTTATAGTGTCTATACTGGAAACAATGAAGGACAGTTGGTTCATACATTTGGCTTTGATGGGTCCAGTTGCTGTTGTGGTTTTTTCCTTTGAAAGCACAATCACAGTGACAAATATAGGACATAATACCATGTGTAATATCAAATATTGGGCCAAATGACTATCAGTGATGGGTATCAGCCTCAGCATCACTGCAGCATGTACTGGGGTTTTGTGAGTTGACAATGCAAATAAAAACCCTGCAATGCTGAAAAAATACATCTTTGCATTGACTTTGAATGCTGTTAAGTAACTTTTACAATCAAAAACTATTAAGTCTGATTCATATGAAAGTGAAAGTGATGTGACCATACAGCCAAGTATGGTGACCCATACTCAGAATTCGTGCTCTGCATTTAACCCAAAAGTGCATACACACAGAAGTGAACACACACCCGGAGTCAGTGGGCGTTCGGTGCCTTGCTCAAGGGCACATCAGTCGTGGTATTGCTGGCCCAAGACTCAAACCCACAACCTTAGGGTTAGGAGTCAAACTCTCTAACCATTAGGACATGACTTCCCCAACATTATGATCAAGTGTTTTAACACATAATATGAATGTCTCTTGTCTTCCTATTTTAACTTTCATTTGCATTATATAAATGCACATTTTTCTCTACACACAATGAGAATCATTTTGTAATACATTTAATGTTCTGAACTTTTTTTTTAATTTTAATGCTTTATAGATTGTTAGATCCACAGAGCAGCTTATATCCACTCCAGTCCACTTATATCCACACACTAGGAAATGGATGGCTATTTTGCTATACTGGATATTGCCATATTAATATGTCAGTATCCAGTTATAGCATTGTTCCCATAACAGAAATGTACAGCGCTGTTCCCTTTCTAGCTTTATCTTGACATTGTGGAGTGTCCGTTGTAGGTAACTCTTCCCTTTCACATTTCCCGAAGTCCTATTGGCTCATGTCCAATCGAAATGGCCAATAGTTGCAAAGTATGCAAATCACATGCAAATACTGATGAGCTTATAAGGCAGTATAAAAATGTGGTGCATGCAACAATTACGTCAGAATATTTCTTTCACATTGGCTTCTGCATCGAGAATGAAGATTACATCATACTGCAGTATCTGCGTGGGACCCATTGACCCGCCAGACCAAACACAAGCATACAGTTCAACTGCATCAAGTCCAAACCTGCCAGCGTGCGGTGCTTAGGAGACTCGCCGTTATGAGGCTCACGGGGCCTTTGCGGGGAATATAGACCCACTGACGCCAGCAAGCCGCTGGGTGGCCCCCCCCCCCAGAGGTGAGAGTGATGACTCGTTGTGAGGGGTTGCCATCCTCCGTTATTCACCTCGATCCCCAAGTCACCTTCTCAGATGGTTCACCTCTCTCTTTTTTTTTTTAAAAGCCATCTGGCCATCTGGTCAGGCAAAGCCTACTCCAAAGGCTTGGGGAATGAGCGTTCGCCCTGCATTGCCATGGCAGTGCTACAAGTTTTCCAGGCCAAACTCTCTGCAGTCCCTGGAGGGCGGGGCCATCACTCCAAGGACACTCCTCAAAGAATCTGAGTGCGGGGTGTGACGGCTTTGCGGTGTGGATGATGGCAATAATGTGCGCTGCTCAGGTGAACGGCCGATCATGGGCTTTTATGGTAATTTTCAGAGGCACCTGTGGGTATAAACCTAGCTGACCTCAAGGACGCATGACTTTAAGGTGTGCTCCTTAATGCACTTATCATTCCTTCGGCCTCTTTGGTGATCCTGGTGGAAGTCCATCTTTGAGAGAGTCGCGGAGGCTTAAAAAGCACTCCAAAGCCATGAGCCAACGTCATGCCTCTGCGCTCGTTCCAGCTACCTTTCCAGATCTTCTGTCGTCTTCAGTGACCCACCCAGCTATGTCGTCTTCAGAGGAGGTGGTTAAGTGGACCCTCGGTGGGAGCCAGATGTTAGGAGGAAAGTGTGGTCAGGACCCGGGAAGAGGCACCATGGGCATCGGAGGAGCCCTCGCTGTGACACCGGGCCACCCTTGGGCTCCAAGCCATCTTCCTGAGGGTGTTGAGAGGGAGGAATCCCGGGTGCACAGAAGACGTTGTGAGCCCCAAGTTCAAGTGTGCAGTGTTCAAAATGGTTTTTTTATGTGTGTACGAGGAAAATTCTTACATCCTCACAGAAATGCCTCTTTCCTCCTCACTCAATCAATACGCTCCGCTCACCACGCCTTAGAGCAGTGAAGAAACCGGCAACCAACACTAGCTGTGCATCCAGCAACCAAGCAGCTAAAGCCGCTATGTCAGATCCCTGAGCGTATGGAAAAGTTATTCCATAAATCTTGCGTTGATTTGGCGTGTTATAGATGGGCGGGGTATATCTCTTCCATTTAAAATGCAGAATGCCCCATTTCAACAGCGTGGCACAGTCTCTTTAACATTGCCTCAAAACGCAGCCTGGTCCTGAGACAAGAGGTATGCAGCCAGCTCGGCAAAGGAGTGATTAGAACTGGTCACTCCAAGCAAGCTAGAAGAGAGGGGTCTGAATAACAGTTTCCCACAGCGGATGCTCCGTAATGTAGAGAGAAAGCTCAAAAGGGAACATCTCTGGTTATTGACGTAACCTTGGTTCCTTGAGAGTGGGAACAAGACATTGCGGAGATTGTCATGATCGCTGCTCGATCAGCAGGGCAGCGTTTAGTCTCAGATTCTGATGTAATTGTCACATGCACCGCATTTTTTACTGCTCTCGAGCTCATCAG
>NW_024872852.1:0-25426 GCF_018340385.1 Cyprinus carpio
GGGTTTATTATTATTATGATCTTCAGTGAAAAACTGTGTTGATGAATCTAGAAGAGACTGACGGGAGATTCTACCCATACATTGCTTTGTAGCTGCATGGTATAAATCAGTGACAGTGAGGCATGTTAATAGAGTCTCTTACATTGACATTAATACTGCAGCTGAACTTCTGTCACTGAAATAACAGAATAAATGTGTCAGAAAGCCCCGTATAGATGATCTATGTGTGTGTGTGAGAGAGAGAGTGTGTGTGTTAAAGTGCCAATAAGATTTATTATAAGTATTCAATGTAGTGAACGTGACAGATATATAGTGATGATCAGATAGGGGTGTGGGACTAATACTACTATTAAGAAAACACTTTCTTTTAGATTTTTGAACATAATTTCTATCTAACCTGGCTCCAGATACAATTTTTGAACCCATCTTTAACCATGTATATTGTTTTTCTTTAGGATAGGATTCTCTCCACACATCAACAAGTGCATGATATTTTAAAACATTTCTGAGCGCTTCTGCTTGATTTTGGGTGAGGCTCATCATGGATTCCTAATCAACTGTATTAATCAATAGTGCAATTAAATCTCCAGCTACAACTATTACTCTTTCTTGAGGAATTCCATTAATCAACTTCTTGTAATTTCTAAAGTATTTAAATTCTGTCAGATCCAACGTTAGGGGCGTAAACATTAAACAAATACAAAAAGATTTAAAACCTTGCAAAATAAATATCTACTCGTTGCCATTCTATCCAGGTATAATATCTATCATATTGGAAGCCTGTTCTTGAAGTTTAGCAGATATCAAGATAGCTACACCAGCACATTAACATTTGACCCATGGCTAAGAAAAACTTGCCCTTTCCAATCACTAAGCCATTCTATCTGGTTATAGTTATCAGTCTGAGTTTCCTGCAAAAAAATTACACCTGTCTTCTTTAAAGTAAAAAAATTAAAAAGAGCAAACCTTTTTCCTGCACTACGGCATCCATTAACATTTAAAGATCCAATGCTCAAGGACGCCAAAATTATTAAAAGGGACATTTTAATGCAGCCGAGTACCATTTTGCAAGCCTTATACATTCATCCTAACCCGTTATACTTTTTATTGCTACGTTTGGATCATCTTTTTCACTTTAGTGATTATTCTTCTTCAGACGATATCATTTTTGTCTATTTAATTCTTCAAGAGTTGCATTTGTCATTATATATCTAGAAGAGGAAGAAAGCTTTTCAAATCTGGAAAAAACATTTCAATCTGGGGATTTTTTGTTACTTTTGTTTTTTTAAGTTTTGAGGGGGAGAGAAACACAGACACAGTGGGCGTGGCGTCAGGCCTCGGAGAGGTTTTTTATTTAACAGAAAAACCAAAACCAAGGGGAATAAAGTGTCCAAAAGGGGAACAGTGTCCAAAACAAAAGGGAATTGGTGTCCTCGGTCGTGCTGCGGGGTTCGTGGGGGTCTGGCCGTGTTCGCTGCGGGGAAGGGTCCAGGTTAAGGGGCGGAGTCGGCGCGGCCGCACGACGCTCCCCTCCTTCGGTACGGTGGCGCGAGGGGCGGCGGCTTTCTTCTAGCGGGCTCATCCTCATCGCGTGGCCGCGGCGCCTTGCAGGGGATGGACGGCCCGGATCCGGCCCGACGGCCGTGTAGACGGTGTGCGGTTCTCGACCGGACCGCCGGTCCGCCCAGCTCACGTCTCTGGTGGCGCGGGAGTCCCTCAACGCACCCTTCCTGGACCCACGAGGACACCAGTGTTGCATGCACGGGAAAAACGAGACCGGGGTCTCAACGAGGAGAGGCGCGTTGGGCTTTTAAACAGCGGCGGTGATGAGGCTCCATTTCCTTATGTATACCAAGATGGCGGCGCGTCCACACGCAGCGGCTTCTCTCTGTCCCGACAGAACGGTGTTTTCGTGTTTTTTGTCTTGTGAGTCGCAGTGTTTTTGTACGTCGTCATCGCGGCTATCTGTCTTAAGCGCGCATACAGTCGTGAGTTTTTTCTGCTGTATGTCGGCAGAGCCGCATTTTTGTGAGTTAAACTCCGCGCACGCGGAACTGCTGCGAGATCTCGAACTGCTCCGGAGGCCTACATCATCACCGACCCCCTCTACTGCATGTCGCCCACAGCGGAGGCGCCACAAGCGGCGGTGAGTAGGAAGCAGAAGAGGGGTAAGCGCGGAGGTATCCGGGCTAGGCTAACGGCTAACCCACACAAGCCATCCATCCCCACCGTCGTACTGGCTAACGTACGCTCTTTGGACAATAAACTGGGGACTACATCCGATTACTACGTTTCAACTCAGAGGACTGTAAGAGACTGTTGTGTGTTTGTATTCACGGAAACATGGCTCAGCGACAGCGTTCCGGACTGCGCCATTTCAGCTCGACCAGCTGACGTGCTATCGAGCAGACAGAGCTCGCGTCGCGGGAGGAAAAACCCGCGGCGGCGGGCTTTGTGTTTACAATCAATGACGCGTGGTGCCGCGGATGCTGTTGTGATCTGCAAACACTGCTCACCGCTGGTGGAGTTTATTGATTATTAAGTGCCGGCCGTTCTATCTGCCGAGGGAATATACTGCCATACTGCTGGTTTCGGTTTACATTCCCCCGAACAACAACAACAGCAACAGGAACGATGCACTAAATGGACTGTACCAGCACATCAGTGAGCAGCAGACAGCCCACCCCGATGCTTTTCTCATCATAGCTAGGGATTTCAACCATGCTGACTTAAAGAGTGTGTTTCCTAAAATACACCACACATTAACTTTCCAACAAGAGGTAAAAACATTTTAGACTTTGTTTACACCACACAGAGAGGAGCTTACAAAGCCCTCCCCCTCCCCCACCTTGGTGCCCTCAGACCACATCACTGTCATGCTAATGCCTGCATACAGACAGCTCGTTAAAGTCGCCAAACCAGTTCAGAAACGATTCAAGTGTGGCCAGAAGGATCGTCTGAGGCTCTTCAGGACTGCTTTGATACAACTGACTGGAATATGTTTAAGCAGGCTGCCACTTATTAATAACTCCACTGACCTCCAGGAGTACTCGGAGACTGTCACTGCCTACATCACCAAGTGTATTGAGGATGTAACAGTCATTCAAAAACCATTACTGTCCGGGCCAACCAGAAGCCGTGGATGACAGGGGAAGTCTTATAGACTCCTGGAGACGCGGAACGCTGCCTTCAGAGCTGGAGACGAGGGGGCCTGAGAACAGCCAGGGCCAACCTATCCCGCGGCATCAGAGAGGCTAAAGAGACAGTACTCCAGGAGGATAGCCCATCAAATTCAGCGACAGCAGAGACACTCGGAGCCTGTGGCAGGGGATACAGACCATTAACGGACTACAAGCCCCCACAGCGGACCTGTGACAGCAACATCTCTCTGCTGAACGAGCTGAACACCTCTCTTCGCTCGCTTTGAGGCACAAAACAGCTCCACTGCACAGAGGACTCCACCTCCTCCCAGTGACCAGGTGATGATGCTGACCCCGGACAGCGTGAGGAGATCCTTCAGCAGGATCAATGCACGCAAAGCTCCGGGTCCTGACAACATTCCTGGGCGTGTACTGAGAGACTGTGCAGCAGAACTCACTGATGTCTTCACAGACATTTTCAACATCTCACTTAGTCAAGCTGTTGTTCCCACATGCTTCAAAGCTACCACCATCATTCCAGTCCCGAAGAAGCCATCTCCATCATGCTTCAATGACTACCGTCCTGTTGCACTTACTCCCATCCTCATGAAGTGCTTTTCGAACGGCTAGTCATGCACCACATCATGTCTGCCCTCCCCCCTCCCTGGGACCCATTCCAGTTTGCATATCGGTCCAAACGGTCGACCGATGATGCCATCTCAACTACCCTCCACTCAGCACTCACACATCTAGAGGAAAAAGACTCATACGTCAGAATGCTGTTCATAGACTTCAGTTCAGCATTCAACACAATCATCCCTCAACAGCTCATTCACCAAACTGGTCGAGCTGGGGCTCAACACTTCGCTGTGCAACTGGCTTGTTGGACTTTCTGACTGGAAGACCTCAGGCAGTACGTGTCGGCAGCAACACATCCAGCACCATCACACTGAACACTGGGGCCCCCCAAGGATGTGTGCTGAGCCCCCTCCTCTTCACTCTGCTGACCCACGGACTGCACACCGTCCACCACAAACTCCAACCTCTTCATTAAGTTTGCGGATGACACGGACTGTGGTGGGGTCTCATTAGCAACAGAGATGAGACAAACTACAGGAGCGAGGTGAGCCGGCCTGGCCGGGTGGTGCAGTGACAACAATCTCTCTCTGAACGTTGGAGAAGACGAAGGAGATTGTTGTGGACTTCAGGAGAGCGCACACTCAGCATGTTCCTCTGACCATCAACGGTGCGACTGTGGAGAGAGTGAGCAGCACCAAGTTCCTGGGTGTGCACATCACAGAGGACCTCTCCTGGACCGACAACACTGCAGCACTGGCCAAGAAATCACAGCAGCGTCTCTACTTCCTCCGCAAACTGAGGAGAGCCAGAGCCCCACCCCCCATCATGTACCCCTTCTACAGAGGGCACCATCGAGAGCATTCTGACCAGCTGCATCACTGTGTGGTTATGGGCGCCTGCAACGCGTCCCTGCCGGAAGACTCTGCAACGCATAGTGAGAGCAGCTTAGAAGATCATTGGTGTCTCTCTCCCCTCCCTCCAGGACATTTATGGAACCCGTCTCACTCGAAAAGCCCTCTGCATTGCAGGTGATCCCACTCACCCGTCACACAGCTTCTTCAGTCTGCTGCCCATCAGGGAGGAGACTGCGAAGTCTCCAGGCCAGGACCAGCAAGACTGAAGGACAGCTTCATCCATCAGGCTGTCAGGAAGCTGAACTCGCTCCCGAACTTTACCCCCCCGTCCCTCTTCTGCCTCAGGCACCACTGAACTATGAACCCCCCTCCCTCTAACATACGAATGTCACTGCACCAGTCACTTTGTGCAGCAGTGGTCTTCTCACTACCTCATTCACCATGGATCTGCAGACATCATTCTACCTCCTCATCAGTCAGTTTAATAAAATAACTGCTCTGAGCCCTTTGTCACTTTGTCACTTTTAATCAGACTGAATAAGCTATTTTTTTATGCACTAAAAATCTTTTTATCTGCACTGTTTGTTCACTGGTTTGCACTCTATCTGCCATGTGCCTTGCGCTGCTTTTATTTAACCTTATTTTTTATTTTATTTTTTCTATTATGTCTTTTTTACGTTCCCTTATTGTATAGTTTTTATCTTATATTTTATATTTGATCTAGATTTTTAGGCTCTACTGTTAGTGTTATCTGTATGCACCGGGGGTCTGAGAGTAACGCAATTTCGATTCTCTGTATGTATGTACTGTACATGTGGAAGAATTGACAATAAAGCAGACTTGACTTGACTTGACTTGACTTCAGGTGTGCCCCATCACACGCCGCCAGCCCTGACTCGTCCAGCGCCCCTCCTCTCTCCCACACCCACTCCTATCGGGAGCCTGGTGAAGGGCGGCGATTTAGGACGGGGTGCCGGTGATTATCAGGGAGGAGGCAGCTGACTCGCCACACAAGGAAGACACTTATTTGTTTTACAGAATATAGTCTGGAGTTTGTATCACTCGTTTCTAAAGATCCTACTTGTGAATCGGTTTCTTCCATGTCAAAAAAACTCTCTTCACTTTCACTTCCATTATCTGAATCATGATCTGACTGGATAGTATCTGTACTTACATTTGACCACTGAGTACATTCCCTTTCTTTGGTTTCATTTTCATTTGTCACAACACTTTGCTCTTCTGTGTTTTTTTGTGGTAAACATATTTTCCTTACTTTTAGACTGAGAACATGCATTTTCTGACTTACATCAGAAATCTCAGCTCTCTGTTCTGGTTGTTTGTCGTGGTTTGTATTTTCCTCTCGGTTCTGTGGCTCTGAGTTTGTCTCTACACGCACATTAGAGCTGCCCTCTCCTGCACGGTTATCAGATCTAGGGCACGTTTGCCGAACATGACCATGTTCCCCGCACACATAACACCGCATTTGTTCCGTGCTGATAAAGATTGTGTAATCTTTATCTTCGATTGATATTTTTATCGCTACTTCAAGCGGGTCATATTGTGCGTTCGGTATTAGATACGTGAATCGCCGGAAAGACATAATGTGCTTTATGTCAGGATTTTTGAGCCCTAAAGGGATCATCCTGATCGGCGCAATTACTTTACCGTAACGTTCAAGTATTCCTTTTGTAACCTGCATGTCAGATTTATATCAATGAAAAGGAGGAAAAATATCTACTGGGTCTGAGCTCACCAAATATGTATAAATTTCTATTACAGTAATTTGGAGTCTCGGGTTCGGGATCTCACACTTAACACAGAATAAAAAAATGTGTTTATAAAATGTGTCTGCACTTGCATTCAATTCAGATCTCAATTTAGTCACTAACTGCTTGAATAAGGCACATACACAGAAGTCAGTTTGCACTTTTTGTATTCAATAACTTTCTCTTTTTCTTATTATACTGCACTGCAGTATGCTTGTAAACCTTTTCTAAACAAACAAAATAAAACAAAATTTTTAGTTGATCACAATTCAGTCACTGAACAGTAAAGCTGTCAGTCAACTAATAAGTTGAAGATAAAAAAAAATGACAGTGTTAGATTATTTTATGCTCTCTGCCATATGTTTTGTGCCTCTCTGCAATCCCTCCTCCCTTCTTACTCCTTTTCTTCTGTCTTGCTCCCTCCTCCCTTCTGTGTTCTCTTTCTATACCTCAATGTATGCGCACACATGCATATTTCTTCATGAGTTCAGATGTTCAGACCAGGACGGGGGCTATAGGCCCGAAGGTTATTGAGTTCAGTCTATCCTTCTGCTCAGAGTTGAAGTATCCTTGGCCAAGTGTATGCCTAATATGTCCAGAACTTCCTGGCCATACTTCCAGTCTATATAACATACAGATGTAAATCTACATCCTAGTGGCTCTAGAGGCAGCAAGAGGGAAAACCCCTTGTTTGCTAGACATTCCTATATGATGTAGTGTACAATGCTTATTGGATAAACCACTACACCACCCCTTGCAATGCAACTATATAATGTGTGAATGTAATAATAAACGGAGAAGAAGTTTGTGAGCAGACTAAATGGCTTCATTTTCATTTACTTCTTTCCATGAGCTCATGCAAGGACTGAGAATGGTCGGACGGCATCGAAAAGATAAAGACAGAATTATGTGTTATTTAACAGTGGGGGTTCTTCCGGGATTTCTGCAGACAGGTGAGGAATAATCTTTAATTATTCTTACTGTCTGTTAAGAAATTGAACATATTTTTCGTGCCGTGAGTTT
Source organism: Cyprinus carpio (assembly GCF_018340385.1). Lineage (NCBI taxonomy): Eukaryota > Metazoa > Chordata > Actinopteri > Cypriniformes > Cyprinidae > Cyprinus > Cyprinus carpio. The sequence goes on from NW_024872852.1 coordinate 7,363, forward strand.
GGACTCTGTCATATTTGGCAGAGTGGGTTATCCTCGTACTGTGTAAGACATACGGGAAGAACAGTATCGGGTCGCGACCGACTGTTAATAGAATAGAAGTTTCGCAAAAGATAACTTTTTTTTTTTCATTACTCATTCTTAAAAAGCGAATGGACGCTTCGTGAAAGGCTATCTTTGTTACCTATTCTCACATTGACATTCTCAGTCCTTCTTAGATTTATGATTTTAAATGATTTGAGAGTTTTGTGAAGTCCTTGCAAGGCACTAAAAAAAATAAAACTGATAAATCGCAATTCTTTTAATTGTCTATGTCCCTTGATCTATGCAGGATGGGTGAAACAGCAGAGTAGCTATGTTTCAGCAGATTGTTTAGTGCACATTCATCTAATGGCTATTTGCCATTCTGAGTTCACTTGGATTTAGTGAAGTTTTGAAACGAATCTACTCTTGCTTTGTTCTCTCAGCTGTGTTTGATCAGTGAGTTGCTATTTTAAGAGGCACTAGGTGGGTTTCCAATACAGATTTGCGCAAAACTTTGTTGATATTTTATAAATGTAGATAAAAAATAAATTAAATTAAATTAAAAAAGCATTGCGAAATGACTGTTTCCATTAACCAAGGTTATGCTTCTAAAACGTAATATTTTGCCACTCGCGATAAGTCATGGCAACTGATTTTGGCTATATTTATTCAAAGGAGGCCTATGCATGTATCTTTACAGAAGCTGAGAGCCACTTCAGAGATGTGTGGCGCGGCTGGAGCAAACACAAGCATTGACTAGAGTGTGATCAGCTTCAGTGGCTGTATCAGAGCCAAACTGCACCGCAGATGTGTGCAGTGTAAATTGTCTAAGCATTGATGGTAGGGGAAAACCCTTATACCGTATGAAGTGTTTTTTGGAGGTTATAGTACATTGAAGAATATCATATTACTTTTTACATACGGCATGTGACCTGTAAATGCGAAAACCCTGTTTCCACAGCAGGTTTGCAAATTATTAATTTTTTAATAATAAAATATAAAATATGAATAAAAACAGCAAGTTTTTGCGAAATTGGTGTTTCCATTAGGTGTATTTTCAATTCGCAATGTCACTTTGCATAATTGGAAGGGAAATGGAAGCACGCCTATATGTCAGTAACCAACAAAGCCAAAATTAGGACAGTACTGTTGATCAGAGGGATGACAATGTATAGAGCAGAAATGAAAACTGTATTTAGATGATTTGGCAGAATTTTTTTTGGAGATTTGAGTTAAGTATTGGATCTGAAAAGTTAAAGGCTAGTTTATATGAAAAGTGGGAGCCACAAGGGAATTATATTGATGAATAAACAAGTAATATAATGATAAATAGATGTTTTCAAAGAGATAGCTTGCATTACATTTTATCTTTACAAGAGTGAAGTTTGTGTCCGTTATCTCTGGGGGACAGCCTGAAATGTGATACATTGTGGAGATTGAGACTATAGTTTTTGTGTTAACGAAAATAACTTGTGCATTGTGATCAATGGGAACAAGATTGAGTGACTATTTTAAACGGCCGTATTAAGCTAATAATTTAGATTTAAAAAAAAAAAAAAATCTTGACTTTGGTTGTTACATTTGGTAGACTATTTACAAGATTTCAGTCTGAAGTTATAATACAATGCATCATGCTGATGTATTCATAAGAATTATAGAAGTAGGAAATGCTCATATCAGACAGAATAGGTTACTGCTCTTTTCTGCATTCTGCAAAGAAGGAATTACTTGCACTTTTACAGCAAAGAAGAACTTGCTTATTAAAATAAACCAAAGAACTGCTATATATATATATTGTTAACTGGATGAGATTCCTTAAATTTTGGACAGTTGCACAAGATGACTGACCATACCAGAGATTGCTTATATGCAGTTGTGGTCAAAGTTTATAATGCGGTTCTCTTGAGTGTTCATTTTATAGAAGCAACAAGACGACATCTTGGGCAGCTGCCAAAGGGTGATCCAACATGAAGAAAGAGACATTATGGCTGTAAAGAACAGGAAAAGCTGAGAAGCGATCGGCTACACCCCCTGTAAGAGGAATCTGACACTTCTGGGAGGGGCTGGAATGGAGAAAGACTGAAAACATTGCAGACATCTGCCATGAGAGGCAGAGTGGAAGATAACTGCATCCCGAGTCAAAACTCCGATGCCCCATCATCTCCTCATCACCAAGTGGACAGACTGGAAGACACTGCAGAAGGAAAAAGACACTAAGAAAGCCAAGACATGTTCAAATGATTTTCAGAGACTTTCATCTTTTCCCTCGTGGGCAGGTACTGCATATACAGTGACCACTACAGAGACCGCCTCAGATTTTGATTTGTCATATTAATTTGCAACTTGATAATTCAATGGTCTAATAGCAGTTCTTTGTAAGCTGTTTAACTAACAACAAACTGCTTTCTTTTAATAGGCACCAGTCCAACCCTATGAAAGAAGTTAACTGTTTGCTTGATTTCTCAATCAGCTAAAACTTGGACTGGATTTAGCATAGAGAGGACTTACTGTGAAATATAGGGAGAGTTTAGACTCTGATGTAAAGACGTAGCTTCTTGTAAGCTGGTAAACATAGATGTTCCAAGATTCCTTAAAACATAGGGGAGTAGAGGGCACAAAGTGTCCAAGATCAAAATATGAATTGTAAAGCAATGATACTAGTCACTCCATCTTGGTAAATATAGATTTCTTAGGGCTGAATTTAAGTTTTAAAATTCCAAACTTGTCAAATCACAAATGCTGTCATACCCAGAGAAAGCGGTTACATGATGTAAGTGTTTTTGGCCATGGATCCAAGATTATGTGGAGATCTCCAATCTTTAAGAGCAGCTCATGAGCAATAGAAAAAAACTAGTAAAGACAAAACTAAAATACACAGATAATTTATTAGAAATTAGGAAAATTAAGAAATTAAAAAAGAAAATTAAATATAAAATTAAAATTGGTTCTTTCAATAATGGCATGCCTAGGCCTAAAAGATTATTTTGACCAAAATAGTGAAAATTTTGGGGTTGTGAACGCGATGAGAAATTCAACCCCACTGTAATGGACATCATCCAACTGTTTTAGTCCAACGTTTAGACACTGTTGCAAGGGGAATGCCACAGTGCCTACGTTGAGTAGCTTCTGTCGGTACCGAAATTGTTTTATTCGAGAAAGACTTGGTGGTATTCCACCCTAGAAACACATATTCCCCATTCAATTCACTGTCTGTGGAGGCAGTGACGAAAAGAGATGATGCTCTGGCCAGAGGTGGGTGTGAGAGTGTGGTGAAAGTGTGTGATTGATGGTGCACCAAGGCAGACAAACTGCCATGAACCAGCTGTTTCAAAAATTTTCCCAAGAATATGCCCAAGAAAAATAATGGCTATGGATTAATTTGGCTAATTATCCTGGCTTGGGATATTTAGTGGCAGGAAAAAGAAAAAGTGCCACACCTGCGCAGGGTAAAACATGGGAAGGCAGAGCAAGAAGGCTTGCTCTGTCCACCCCCAAACTTAACTGTTTATTTTTCCCTTTCAGGATGTCATGACGGACTTCATCAAAACTGATTATGTTGTCATATGTATGAAATATATTGTGCTTGTTAACATGTTACATGTGGGCTGAGTGTTTCAAAGAAAAACTGATATTAATAGCTTAAAAGCCTGAATAAAAAAGGTCATGTTTCAGAAATTATTTGATGATAGTGAGATACCTCGAAACAACACAGAAATAATTGAGTTGAGTTGAATTGAACTTTAGTGTATACCACTTAGACGTGGTATACAGGGGGAAGAGAAAAGAAATTAGAGGTAAAAAATAAATAAATGATATTGATTGAAATTGGAATGATATGGGTTCTAGTCCTCTCACTCTACTGGTGTTATTGGGAAATAGACAGCCCTCAGTCCACACGATTTTTTCTCACAGGTCACTACATTAAGGATCGACTGGGTGATGAGTAAACGTGTTGTTTCTAACAAAAACATTTTAAGATCTCCTATCACAGGTATAGGTAGTTCTTCTGATATCAAGGATGGTTTACTCCGCTAATTTGGAATGTCCGATGAGACAGCGATATACATGGCTTTGGGTGTTCCTTGTCATTGAAAGGAGGAACATCCTAATATCCTGAGTTCACACCAGGTGTGCCTCTAACCCAGGCAGGGGCAGAAGAGTCCCTTAGGGGGACCAGCGAGGAGAATGAGCAAATTCAACTGGTGGCTTAAAAGCCCGCTGTTTGCTCCAACTGATTAAGATCCTGCCGGAATCAAGGAAAGATTGAGGAGCAACTCTTAGCAGGAAAAAGAGACTGATTAAATCATTCTGATCCTGACCTCATTCTGATACAGCATGAAACGAAGAGATTATGATGTGGTTTAGATTTATCAGAAGATTTATTTTTTGTGTATTTGTTTGACATTACTGATAATGTTGGTGTTCTAGTAGTAGACTCAAGTTACTGCATAGGTCTATAGCACTGATATAGACTTTAAAAAAAGTTAATTTGTTAGATTAACTTGATTTTTACATTAGAATTATTAATAACACAAGCTAAAATTAAAAAAAGTGCAGCACAAATGAGACGAGCTGAAAAATTGGACCACCTCTAGAAGTCCACCTGACATTATAAACCTGAGAGCTGTAGTAAGTCCGCATCCCAGCAGACATCCAGGTGACATTAGGGGTTAGTTCATATTGGCCCGAAATCTGACTGTCCTGGTTAAGGTCTAATACATTAAGCATATCCAGTTGGGGATAAAGAGGTATTTTTAGAAACCAAAGATGTGAACAATGTAATGAAAAGCATTTAAATGTTTGCAGTCTAATATATTATGTTTTGATAGAGAATTATGTGTAGGAAACCAGAACTTGTAAGAATAATACTAAAAGTGGCTGCTAAACTGGTAATATGCCTGGCTGTGTTGAAAGCCTGCTCACCTGTACATATTTCCTTGTAAATATGGGTGAGAAAAATTGGCTAGATAATGCAGATACAGCATACATTTGCTATGAACATGTGGTAGTAACTAGCCAACCATATTGTTAAGATTGAGGCCAAGGAAAAGCTACAAGGTTTACAGTTACCTGCACTGCAAAATGAACAGATTATGTTTAAAGGGCATGTTTAGTGGGAATATTATGTTGCACAGATAACCCTCATAATGAGGTGGATGGTAAATGTTTGATCAAGGTTGATTAATGCTGATTGATAAAGGTTTACTGAATATGTCTAGGAATGCTTAGGAATTATAAGGCAAGGGAAGTAGTGAACACTCAGAATGATTTTTGCCTTGGTTTGCAAGTTGGTAAAGGATGCTCGTAAGTGTGTTGATGAATAGAACTGTTGAATGTGCTGATCTTAAGTGGAATGAGAAAAATGCTGAGCTAATGTTAAGAGAAGGGGAATTGGGCAGAAAGCCTTTATGTTGTTAGTATCCTTGGCCAAGTGTATGCCTAATATGTCCAGAACTTCCTGGCCATACTTCCAGTCTATATAACATACAGATGTAAATCTACATCCTACGGGCTCTAGAGGCAGCAAGAGGGAAAACCCATTGTTTGCTAGACATTCCTATATGATGTAGTGTACAATGCTTATTGGATAAAAACCACTACACCACCCCTTGCAATGCAACTATATAATGTGTGAATGTAATAATAAAAACGGAGAAGAAGTTTGTGAGCAGACTAAATGGCTTCATTTTCATTTACTTCTTTCCATGAGCTCATGCAAGGACTGAGAATGGTCGGACGGCATCGAAAAGATAAAGACAGAATTATGTGTTATTTAACAGACAGATAATAATAATACTATGAAAAGTCCTGAATGAAGTAGGAAATGTTTTAGCTCAGTTAAGTCAATGTGTGTGTATGAGTGCCTACAGAATCCTTGCCGGAATGAACGATGAAGAAAAACTTTTCCTTCCTTACGAACGAATCCTCTGATTGCACAATCCATCCGTAGTGAAATCCAACTCGTTTCTCCCCTTCCGGCGCGAATCCAAAACGACCACGACGCGATGAATCAGTCCGATCTCATCCAAGTAGGGGTAACTGCAGCCTGGAGTAATGGGCGTGCCGAAAGGTGAGGGTGTGGCAAAAGGTTTTGCGAAAACTGCCTGCATGGCGCGGGTTACTGACGTCATCACCACGGCAAGTTTAGGTTATAGTTTACAAAACCTATTAGTAGTAAATATAAATTATATAAATATTTTTTCCCTTTCTCTTTTTTTCCTGTCTTTCATTACTATTATTTTGTTTCAACATTTCATTGTATATTCTCATTTTTACATATTGTAGTCTTTTACAATTAAAAAAAAATGTTTACAAAACCTAATATATAGTAAATATAGCAATCAAAAACAAATTACAACTATTTTTAGGGTACAAAAGCCTCTTAACACAGTCGCACTAGCTGTTTTTAGGTTAAAGTAAATTGTATTTGTTAACATTAAAGCACTGTGAAGTGAACAAACAACAATGAACAGCTGTATTTTTATTAACTAATACTAACAAAGCTTAAAAAAAATACTGTAACAAATGTATTGCTCATAGCTAATGTTAGTTAATACATTCATTTTAACAAACAAAACCTGTAATACCTTACCCTGAAAACAATGTTTTGCTTCATAGAGAAAACTAGTTAATAAAAACACCACAGAATTGAAAAAAATAGTCAAGTGTTTAGTAACTTTCTGCTACATGACAACCAATTTAAGAAACCAACACAGCTTTATTCACAAAAAAAAATTCAGCTTTGTTTCCAATTCAAGTAAACAAAATCATTCATTCATTCACTCATTTTGAGGTAGCAGTCCATTGAACAGAACCCAGCAAACTCTTTGTCTGAATAGAATGCTGTGAAGACCCCCTTCTTTCCATTGCCACTGTATCCAAAGGTGTTTTTGTAGATGTATTCACAGCAAGCGCACCTGGTGAGCTCAAACTCCACTCTGTATTCTTTCCTCACTTCTGGACTGACAGATTTCCAGTCAACGATACCTACACAAGTAAAAAAAAATAAAGAAATAAATACCTCTGAATTAATGCAATAAACTTATAAATAAATTTATTTTTAAAAACCTTGTTTAGTTAATAAAATAGTTAAATATACATACTGTCCAGCCAGGCAAAGTGGGCTTTTCTAAGAAAACTCTGATGGTTGACAATCTCATGGAACTTTCTGCAAACTAGTGACAGAGTGAGAAGGGCTTTATCTCCTTCTTCATAGACAACATCTAGGAGAATGTGTCTGAGCAGCTCTGGTGGTAGCTGAACCAAAAATATATATTATTAAAATAAATTACAACAAAAATAGTTTAATGAAAAACTTTAAAATATTTAATCTTACATCAGCAAGGCCTCCTGTTGGGTCCATGGTTGAAAAAGAAAAACATACATTTATCTTTATAACATTTAAAATAACAATTAGTAATATTCATAATAAGTAAAAATAAAAAAAAGACACATTCAGGACAACATTTTATTATTGGCAATATTGCAAAAATAAATAAATTGTTCATCTGTGACATTTTAAGATGGCTTTCAAAGAAAAAAAAAAAAAAAAAAAAAACTATATTTGATTGCCTGATTACATTTCAATTACTTTAGTTGCAATTATGAAATGAAGTGTTTCTCATTTCCACTGACCTTGCTTTTATTTATTTTATATTAATTATCTATCTCTCTATCTCTCTCTCTCTACATACATATACACACTTTTTCTTTTTTACATTGTGTTAACCTACTGTACTTGCCATTAAACGAGTCTTCAACCTTATATTGATGTGCCTTCAACTGCGCTGAGCCTACATCTTTTCGGCACTTTTTCCGTTCTGAAGGAGACCTTAAAAAAAAAAAAAAAAAAAAAAGATCTAGAAAAGTTCTAAACGTCATCACTTTAAATGTAATTAAGAATCCAAACCTACCCCGAGCATTCAACAATGCCTTGACGTGCCTTGAACTGAACTGAGCCAACATCTTTTTGGCACCTTTTCCGTTCTGAAGGAGACCTTTAAAAACAAAAAACAAGAAATTTACAAAATGATAAATGTCATCATGTATATAAGAATTTAAACTTACGCTGAGTCTTCAAGTAGGAGAGCACACCACCATCTCCTTATGCTTGGCATATTAGCCTGTTTCGAAAAAAGAACTATTAATATCAAAAATATATATATATATTTTTTTTTTATATACTTGCAAAGAATGTTGAGGAAAGATCTTAAGACTCACCTCAGAGAAGTCAAAATCCACCCCCAGTGCAATGTACAGGGAATACTGAAAGCCAAAGACTAATTGTTTAAACCTTTTAATTGGTTATTTAATGAAACTGATGTAAATGCCAATGTGATTATTCATTTAAACTCACCATGAGCACAAAGACTCCACAATTATTAGAAGAACCCTGCACTGGAATCCCCTGGGTAATGTTTGCAAGCAAGCAATGAACAAAGCAAGGAAAAGGCAAGTAAGAAAGCAATCAAGAAAGTAATGTAATTACATGGTAGAAAATAAGTGAGGATTCAAAAACTTACTGGAAGATCCTTACAGGTTATCTCAGTCCAGTGACCAGGAACAATAACCTGAGCAACTCTCCTATTTAATGTACCCAAATATGCATAAGTCAGCAACATTAAATATGAAAAATAATTAATATGCTCATCACATTTTACATAGCTATTTACATACTGTAATTTCACATTTAAATGTGCAGTAAGCAAATTCTGAGAAACTGTTTATACTCACTGTTTATATTTCAAATGAGCAAAACAAAACACGGCCCATCCCAAAAGTATCACACTTCAAAATATCACATCTTGATAGCTTTGCTCTCAAATTTACTATGTGACCCAGCCACCTCCCCCCTTCATGAGTGTATATGCTCCTTACTACTGATTGGCCACAAGTGTTTTAGTGCATGGTACAAACCACTTTCAACACCACTTCTCAAAAATTGCTTGCAACACCTTTAATCAACTTAAGAAATGACTGCATACCCTTTAAATACCTTCAGATATCATTCCCATAAAAAGCCACACTGAGACCAAAAAAAAGGCTTCATGGTTTAAAACAGAACCACCATAAAGCATACAACATTTGACAAACAACCGTTCAGTTGGAACTTCTGAACATGAACTTCTGAACTATGTAAAAGACCTGTACACTTGAATGTATCTGCCATCACTCAGACCACTCTTGCAGAGCGAATCGAGAAAAAAAACCTGCCTCAGCTTTGGACACAAAATCTGAAAAAGGTTGTTAAAAACAAAATACTGACATCCATTTGACAAATCATATGAAAATGTCTTAATGATGACTTACACAAAGCATCCAGTGTGACTTGCTTAACGACGGAAACAGAATGCAGCCTTTTACAGAAGCATCAACCTGTCACAAATAATTAGAATACAAACTACAGTAAAATGGTGCACAAGGTATATTTTGCTCTATGAAATCTTCTTAGCTACTTTGAAAGAATGCTTCCTACAGCCATGTAACAATACATTTAATATAACAATACTAAATCAAATCAGTCAATGAATTTTGAAGCATGCATGATAAATCAGACCAACTAATAACTTAAATATTACAACATTAAAACAATTAGAAATACTTACAGGGATATGTAAGGTGGGATCTGCACAAAGTGGGGGAATAAAAGTTTTATTCACATAGCCATTAGATGTCCACACTTGGATACCCTAATAACAGAATCATACAGAAGTTTTAACATAAAAATAGAGAAGACATTTTTGCTTGTTACACATGGGCACACACACACCCTCCTTCTCTCACACTCCCTTAACCACTCACTCAAGTGCTCACTTAACCTGCAATTTGCTGATGTCTTCGATTTTCTTGAAACAGCAATTCAGAATCTGTTAACATACCACAACTTCAATTAAAAACAGGAATATAAATTAAATTAATTTTGACCAAAGAAGTCAAGATGATCCTTACTGTTGCCTCAACACTGCGTTGCAATCCCAATGTTTGAAAATCTTCTCGCATCAGGGTGGTTGAATAAACGCGTGCCACATGTTCTCTCTCATTTTTCTTTGTGTCTAACACATGTGTCAGCAGTTTATCACGGGAATCTTTTGTGTTATTTTCATGAAATCTGTCATAAAGTACATAGTGTTCAGATGAGCCAGTTAATGGATGCCCATTCACATCAGCAGGCATTTTTTTCTCTTTAAGCCATTCCAAGGAAACTGCAAGTCTTCCCTCTATCTTTTGTGTGCAATATTGGCTTTCATTTGGTCTAAAAAGCCCAAACCCCTCCATGTGGGCTGAAGGGAATTACTTCTGGAAAACGGAGATTGGCATGAGACGCCAGTCCTCTCGCAAAGTCGTAAATTGTTATATTCGGTAGGTGTTTCCAGGACAGCAATAGGTCAGTAGAGTCCCTTGGACTTTCCGCTCTCACCAGGACTTTCATGCTATACACAACACCGCAGGGACACATAACAACTGCCCAGCCACCTAGTAAGCCAAATAATAACAAAATGTTTAACAATAATGATTTCAGTTTTTTAGATTAAATGGGAAATCTACAACACATGTTGTGAATCATAAATTACATATATCAGTGCACACAAACCTGATGCACCCCAAACCTTCCGAAAAATTTTGTCATATGATGACCTGTTTATCATCTCACTCCGCAGTCTCATTATGAGGTCCATCTTTGATCCCTTCGTATTTAATCCACAAGATCCACATAACCGAGGGACAGCAGACACCTACATTAAAAAAAGGAAAAAGAAATCACTTAGAATACATTAGAAAAAAATATTGACAATAAAAATACTGTGAGAAGAAAGTAAACAAGACAACACTACACCTTCAGTGTCATCAGCTCATCAATAAGCCTTTCCTCGGTTACTGGAATTTCAGATGCACAATTAGGATTTGCTGAATGTACTTTTTCCCACTCTGTGTTTAGGACAGAGCCAGATTTCCTAGCATTTTGTCCAATCCAGGGTGCCCAAAGATGGTAACTTGGTTTGACAGCGAAAGGATTGTGGTTTCCAGCTACAAAAAACAACAACAAAAACCCATCAGCAATAATTATGACAGAGAACTCATTTTAATTAAAAAGCAATAATAGATTATGTCGTAAGGTGAGAAGAAAAGAGAGACAGTCACAGCAGGTGTTTCTGGGATATGTAATCACTCTTGGTGAAGTTTGCATTAGGTGGGTAAATAAGGTGAATGAATGAGTGAGGTGAGTGAATGAATACAAACTTACTCTGCACAAGACCTCTAGCAATGATTTCCAATCTCAGGGAATTCCAAAAAGCCTCTACATCCACCTGTCCATCAAAGTTTTCTGGGGGTTCTTCAATTTCACTTACTAAACAATAAAATTACAAATATATACACAATGTATACACTTAACAGATTAACTTATGACTAATTTGCTGTGGCACCTCAGTTTGAAATACATTCAAGAATAGATTAGAGTTTCTGAACTGAAAACTTAAATTGATCATGAATTCTAATAAAATATATGCAGGTCAAGGATTTTCAAATTGTGATTAGATCTGTATCATACCTTGCATATTAAAAACTCCCTTTCGATGAGCATCCAAGACAACCATAGATGGATGGAATCCACACTTTAAGCAGGAAAACTGATAATCGTGATCAGTTAATGCTTCAAAGTGCAGATAAGCAGAAAGCACTGTTTTACTGCTTGGGTAAACCATTCCAGTGGATACTGAAAGAGCTTTACAGACTCTTTCAACAGCAGTATGCGCCTAAAGAGACAAAATGAGGTATTAGACATTGTGACTAAACATGATAAAGCAAGGCTGTCCAATCGCGCTCCTGGAGGGCCGTTGTCCTGCAGAGCTTAGCTCCAAACAGATTTAAACACATCTGAGCCAAATAATCAATGTCTTACTGGGCAAACTAGTAGAAACTTCTAGACAAGTGTGTTGAGGCATATTGGAGCAAAAGTCTACAGGACAGTGGCCCTCCCAGACCAACTTTGGATGTCTCTAAAATGAAGAAAGCAATCCACAGTACCTGCAGGAAACTTCGACTTGGTAAGGTTAGGGACAAGTTTGGTGGTATGGGTAGGTGTAAGGGTGGGTTAAGGTGTAAGGGATGGGTCAATAGTGGTAATTACAGAAATTAATTAAAAATGTAATTACATATAGGTTTTAAAAAAAAATATAAGTACAATGTAAAAACATGTACACAATAAGTATATTGTACCAAATTATTAATTTAAATGCAAGTACATAGTAGTTAAGGCCACCTAATGTAAAGTGGGACCAAATATTCTAAAAGTACTCTAATCTGTACTCTAAAGTAAATACTCTAAAATAAGAATTTACTACTAACAAACAAATACAAACCTTCAATTATTCCAACTGTTGTGACAATTTTAGCTTTATTAGAGATGAGGAGAGGATCACTAAGGGGTGCATGTTCCAAGCATGATGAGCAGTGCATCTCATTTGGAACAAGAACTTTTGGAAGTTCCCTTTCATTTAAATCAGTTGTTGAGAGCGGTAGGGAAGATGGTAATGTTTTATTCATAAAGATATATTTCACCATTTTCTTCAGATCCTCATTTGTTGGAGGGTACACAGTGTTCTCTGCATCATCTTTTTCTAAAGAAAGACCAGCGTCCACTGGCAATGAAGTCTTGCAGGTCAAATCCTCCTCAGTGCTCTTCACTCTTTGGAACAGATTTCTGTTTGTTTGAAATAGGTACCATTTGCATACTGCCTTGTGTATGCAGGAACGCTTACCAGGTGTACAAGGGCAATGCCATGTGTTGTGTTTGGCATTATAAACCACCATGATCCTACCCAATCGGTTATTAATATAAAATTAATTAAAAATGTAATTACATATAGGTTTTTAAAAAAAATATAAGTACAATGTAAAAACATGTACACAAGCACCAGAGCACCAGAAGGCACTGTATAGCTGGCCTGAGGAGTCATCTGGACGCTCTGAGCAGCAGAAGGCACTGTATAGCTGGCCTGAGGAGTCATCTGGACGCTCTGAGCAGCAGAAGGCACTGTTATAGCTGGCCTGAGGAGTCATCTGGACGATCTGAGCAGCAGAAGGCACTGTATAGCTGGCCTGAGGAGTCATCTGGACGCTCTGAGCAGCAGAAGGCACTGTATAGCTGGCCTGAGGAGTCATCTGGACGCTCTGAGCAGCAGAAGGCACTGTATAGCTGGGGCTGAGGAGTCATCTGGACGCTCTGAGCAGCAGAAGGCACTGTATAGCTGGCCTGAGGAGTCATCTGGCGCTCTGAGCAGCAGAAGGCACTGTATAGCTGGGCCTGCGGAGTCATCTGGACGCTCTGAGCAGCAGAAGGCACTGTATACTGGCCTGAGGAGTCATCTGGACGCTCTGAGCAGCAGAAGGCACTGTATAGCTGGCCTGAGGAGTCATCTGGACGCTCTGAGCAGCAGAAGGCACTGTATAGCTGGCCTGAGGAGTCATCTGGACGCTCTGAGCAGCAGAAGGCACTGTATAGCTGGCCTGAGGAGTCATCTGGACGCTCTGAGCAGCAGAAGGCACTGTATACTGGCCTGAGGAGTCATCTGGACGCTCTGAGCAGCAGAAGGCACTGTATAGCTGGCCTGAGGAGAGTCATCTGGACGCTCTGAGCAGCAGAAGGCACTGTATAGCTGGCCTGAGGAGTCATCTGGACGCTCTGAGCAGCAGAAGGCACTGTATAGCTGGCCTGAGGAGTCATCTGGACGCTCTGAGCAGCAGAAGGCACTGTATAGCTGGCCTGCGGAGTCATCTGGACGCTCTGAGCAGCAGAAGGCACTGTATACTGGCCTGAGGAGTCATCTGGACGCTCTGAGCAGCAGAAGGCACTGTATAGCTGGCCTGAGGAGTCATCTGGACGCTCTGAGCAGCAGAAGGCACTGTATAGCTGGCCTGAGGAGTCATCTGGACGCTCTGAGCAGCAGAAGGCACTGTATAGCTGGCCTGCGGAGTGTTATGGACGCTCTGAGCAGCAGAAGGCACTGTATAGCTGGCCCTGAGGAGTCATCTGGACGCTCTGAGCAGCAGAAGGCACTGTATAGCTGGCCTGAGGAGTCATCTGGACGCTCTGAGCAGCAGAAGGCACTGTATAGCTGGCCTGCGGAGTCATCTGGACGCTCTGAGCAGCAGAAGGCACTGTATAGCTGGGCCTGAGGAGTCATCTGGACGCTCTGAGCAGCAGAAGGCACTGTATAGCTGGCCTGAGGAGTCATCTGGACGCTCTGAGCAGCAGAAGGCACTGTATAGCTGGACTGAGGAGTCATCTGGACGCTCTGAGCAGCAGAAGGCACTGTATAGCTGGCCTGCGGAGCTGAATGTTTACAAACATTTATGTGCTTGATAAAATCTGCCTTATTTATTATTGTTGTGGGGCAGTGGCAGCAGTGATAATGCTTGTATTATCTGCACTCCAAGTGACAGTCGAAGATTAGCAAATCTGAAAGAATCAGACAAAAATTCAAACAGTAATATATGTTTTTTTCTAGTGAAAGAAATACATAAATGAAAAAAGCCAAAATATTACATTTCATTAATGCATATTTACTGAGTAATACACTATTTTGTAGATTTTCACCAGAGATTCGGAGCCAAATTACAAGGGGGTGGGATTATTTTAGAAAGATGCCAGCATCATTATTTTATTTTAACATAGATTTGTAGGTCTATTAGTTAAACCCATTTACTTCAGCAAACTTTGTTGCATTTTATGCCATGGTGGCAGTTCAAAAATGGGGGGGGGGGGTCTTTGTTTTTTGCCCCAAAAAACGAAATTAATCTGTCATCTTTCTAAACTCACTTACCCTTTTTTGGCTCAGAATTACAGGAAAATTGTAATTTAGACCCCATCTACAAATACTGAATTTCACTGTAAATATGCATCAATTATATTTAATATTTTTGGCTTTGATTTTTATCAATGTTTATGTTTGTCTTTCTTCAAAAAAATAAAAAATAAATAAATAAATAAAAATTGAACAGTTTTGTTGATTTGACACGAAATTACCCAAATTATCCTTTATGTAACATGCATAGGAAAACGAAACTTGTACTTACGTTCATGATGAACCGCTCGAAATCTGTGGCTTTGTAAATGAGTGAACACCTTGTGTCTCTCCCGTGGTTTAAAAACACTAGTTGGACAAAAAGGACAACGATACAAACTTCCAACTCTGAATTCTTCGCCTTCGATGCACATGCGTTCATCGATTTTTCTCACTGTAACATGTGTCTGTCAACAACAGTAACATTAAACTGATTACTAAAAGTTGCAAGATATAACGCAAAGTAATTTGCATTAGAACAAGCTATCGTAATATGTTTATCTATGCTTTATGTAACATAATTATGTATATGATAAATTACACCATATCTTACCACCGCCATCTTCTCTTGCCTAAAGGAAATTACTTAGGTTTAATGCTGATTGGTCTTCTTCCTCTTAATGTTTTTTGGTTGTTAGAAAAAAATGTTATGTGTTTTTTAGCGACATGTTGTGCTGGAGTGTGGAACAAAAGTTTAAAGCTGATTGGCCAATACAGTAAAACTCCTTTCACCAATCAGAAACCTTTTGGCACGCCCCTACCTTTCGGCACGCCCATTGCTCCAGGCTGCAGTTACCCCTGTCTCATCTCATCAAGCACACATGGCATCCAATGATCACTTATGCAACAAAAAACAGTTCAGGCGTTATTCTTATGAAGAAGTGGTGGGGATGGATGGGATTGATTAGGAGGCGAAATGCGGCTCGCATCTCTCTCACCACGAGCTGGCGCACAAGTGACGTCAGCAAATCATCGACACACTGGTTAAATAGTTAATTCTGTTTCGCAACAAAATTAAATACATTTATACAAAAATAATTATACTTTACATGCCTGAACATGTTATGCATTAAACAAGAAAAATAAAATGCATAAAAAAATAAATTCTCTAGCAGAAATATTGACAAATATTCATCAATCTATCAACTCAATTATATGAGTGGGTTACACTTTCAAAGTTTCATCTTTTATGAATGGCGGTACATTGGAAAGAACTACTTTTTTGGAGGGACTCGATAACGGCAGTAATTGTAAAAACATATTGTTTACCTCAAGCCCTGTCTCGATTAATGTATCAACCATATCAACGTCAGTGAGAAAAACAACCAGTGCTTTGTTCATTCTAGCAGCTGACTTAATATTTAAACCACCAACCTTCTGACTGATGGCTAGTAGTACGTCTTCTATGCTCATGTTCTCCTCCGGCATGCACTTGAAACCGTGTTTGAGAGTTAGACGTGAAAAATCGTCGTTTGACTCCATTCTTGGTCGCAGCCCTGCGCTGAGCGCAGTCTGCAGGTAAATACTTTAACAATCTTTACGTTAAATCTTTAAATGACTATAAACAATGAAAGTTGAGAAAGGAAACAGAAAAGTTTTCCCACGCGTGCTCAAGCACCACACTCTTCCCGCTACCCACAATCCCTTGAGAGAGAGAGAGAGAGAGAGAGAGTGTGTGTGTGTGTGTGTGTGTGTGAGAGAGAGAGTGAGAGATTGTGTGGTGTGTGTGTGTGTGTGTGTGTGTGAGAGAGAGAGAGAGAGTGAGAGAGTGTGTGTGTGTGTGTGTGTGTGAGAGAGAGAGAGAGTAAGAGATTGTGTGTGTGTGTGTGTGTGTGTGTGAGAGAGAGAGAGAGTGAGAGATTGTGTGTGTGTGTGTGTGTGTGTGAGAGATTGTGTGTGTGAGATTGTGTGTGTGTGTGTGTGTGAGAGAGAGTGAGAGATTGTGTGTGTGTGTGTGTGTGTGGTGTGAGAGAGAGAGTGAGAGATTGTGTGTGTGTGTGTGTGTGTGTGTGTGAGAGAGTGAGAGATGTGTTGTGTGTGGTGTGTGTGTGTGTGTGTGTTGAGAGAGAGTGAGAGATTGTGTGTGTGTGTGTGTGTGTGTGTGTGAGAGAGAGTGAGAGATTGTGTGTGTGTGTGTGTGTGTGTGTGTGTGTGAGAGAGAGAGAGAGTGAGAGATTGTGTGGTGTGGGTGTTAGTGAGAGAGAGAGAGAGAGAGAGAGAGTGAGAGATTGTGTGTGTGTGTGTGTGTGAGAGAGAGAGTGAGAGATTGTGTGTGTGTGTGTGTGTGTGTGTGTGTGTGAGAGAGAGAGAGTGAGAGATTGTGTGTGTGTGTGAGAGAGAGTGAGTGAGAGAGTGTGTGTGTGTGTGTGTGTGTGTGAGAGAGAGAGTGAGAGATTGTGTGTGTGTGTGTGTGTGTGTGTGAGAGAGAGAGAGTGAGAGATTGGGTGTGTGGTGTGTGTGTGTGAGAGAGAGAGTGAGAGAGATTAGTGTGTGTTTTGGTGTGTGTGTGTGTGTGTGTGTGTGTGTGTGTGTGTGTGTGTGAGAGAGAGAGAGTGTGAGAGATGTGTGTGTGTGTGAGAGAGAGTGAGAGATTGTGTGTGTGGTGTGTGTGTGGTGTGTGAGAGAGAGTGAGAGATGTGTGTGTGAGAGTGTGTGTTTGTGTTGAGAGAGAGAGTGAGAGATTGTGTGTGTGTGAGTGTGAGAGAGAGAGAGTGTGTGTGGTGTGTGAGAGAGTGAGAGAGTGATTGGGTGTGGGTGTGTGTGTGAGAGAGAGAGTGAGAGATTGTCGTGGTGTGTGTGTGTGTTGAGAGAGAGAGTGAGAGATTGTGTGTGTGTGAGAGAGAGAGAGAGGAGAATTGTGTGTGTGTGGTGTGTGTGTGGGTGTGAGAGAGAGAGAGAGTGAGAGATGTGTGTGTGTGTGTGTGTGTGTGGTGTGTGTGAGAGAGAGAGATTTGCAGTGAGAGATTGTGTGTGTGTGTGTGTGTGTGTGTGTGTGTGTGTGTGAGAGAGAGAGAGAGTGAGAGATTGTGTGTGTGTGGTGTGGTGTGTGTGTGGTGTGTGTGTGTGTGAGAGAGAGAGTGAGAGATTGTGTGTGTGTGTGTGTGTGTGTGTGTGAGGAGAAGAGAGAGTGAGAGATTGTGTGTGTGTTGTGTTCGTGTGGTGAGAGAGAAGAGAGAGAGAGAGATTGTTGTGTCTGTGTG
>NW_024872853.1:0-21357 GCF_018340385.1 Cyprinus carpio
TCAAACTTAGCAGAGTTTGGATGAGTTTAAACTTCAAACTGATTTGATCCAAATGTGAAATTTTCACTCCCTCCAAATGCACCTTTCCCTACCTTTCCATTTGTTTTTTCAACATTGTGGATTTTTATTATGAAATTTTTTTTTTGTCCACAACCCTTTTAATCAAGTAGCTTTTAGATTTGCAAAACTAAGGATGAAAAATTTATATGGGACCCCATGAAAAAAAGTCTACTATGCTAGGCAAATTTTTGCTGACATATTTTGGTAAATAAGGTATAAATGTTAAAAGTACTGACCCGGACCATGGCCCAAAAGACCCTACTACTCAGTACTGTGCCCGGTGACCAGGAGGCCCAGTGTTTAGGCTTGACTTAATTTCCAAAGGACAAATGGGCCCCGTGGTTCGAACCCCACTCCGGGAGAAGCTTTGGTCCCTTTTAGAGTTAGGTGAGGTTTTAAATTTCAGAATTGATTTTGATCCCAAAATGTGAAAATTGTAACTCCATTCCAAAATGCCACCTTGCCCTACCCTTTCCATTTCGTTTTCATCAACATTGTGGATTTTTTTATTATGATTTCTCTTTTTTTTTGTACTACAAAGCTTGTAAGTCTAAGTAGCTTTTAAAATTTGCAAAAATAAGTTGAAAAGGATTAGAGGGGAAAAGGAAACAAAATGTTACAACTGCTAAGGCATAGATTGCTGACTTTAGGGATAAATAAGGATATAAATGTTAAAATTACTGACCCCATGACTCATGGCCTGTAATGACCCTCCATATGCCGCTAGTGGTGCACAGATGACCAGAATGGCCGAGTGGTTGGCTTGGACCTTAAGATCCAATGGGACAAATGTGCCTCGGGGTTCGAACCCCACTCCTGGTAAAGCTTCGGTCCATTCAGGAGTTAGCGTGGGTTGAACTTCAGATTTATTTTGATCCAAACCTGTGAAATTGTCACTCCCATTTCCAAAGGCCACCCTTGCTTTACCCTTTCCATTTGTTTTCATCACATTGTGGACTTTTTTTATTATGATTTCTTATTTTTTTGTACTACAAACTTGTAATCTACGTCAGCTTTTAGATTTGCAAAACTAAATAGAAAAGTGACATAGAGGACACATGAAAAAAATTTTCCTAACTACTGCTATGCAATATTTTGCTGACATATTTATGATCAATAAAGGTATAAATGTTTAAAGTCGACCCGACCCCATGGCCTGGAACGACCCCACATACTGCAGCAGTGTGCACAGTGACCAGTTTTGGGGAGTGGTTAAGGGGTTGCTTAAGATCCATGGACAAATGTTTTTCGTGGGGCGAACCCCATCCTGGTAAAGCTTTGGTCCATTCAGAACTTTCAGAGTTAGCAAAGGGTTTTAAATTCAGAACTGTTGGGCCAATCGTGGGAAAATGTTTACTCCCTTCCAAAATGCCCACCTTTCTTTGGGCCCCAAAACCCTTGGGTTTTCATCAACATGGGGGTTTTTTAGCGGGTTTTCTTTTTTTTGTACTACAAAGCTTGTAAGTCTAAGTAGCTTTTAGATTTGCAAAACTAAAGTATGAAAAGTGATATAGAGGACACATGAAAAAAATGTCTACTACTGCTAAGGCAATATTATTGCTGACATATTTAGGGATAAATAAGGAATAAATGTTAAAATACTGACCCCGGACTCATGGCCTGAAAGACCCTACATACTGCAGTAGTGTTCACAGATGACCAGAGGCCCAGGGTTAGGGGTTGCGCGCAAGCTGGGAAACAATAGTCCCCTTTAAAAGGGGGGGAAGAAGGGAAAAAAGAGGAAGGAAGAAAAAGAAAGGGGGAGAAAGAAAGGAGAACGAAAAAAAAAAAGGTGAAATTCATGTTCAAAGACATTTTTCCTTAGCATGCGCCAGGAATACAATTTCCGGTTTCTTCATGTGAGAATTTGCGCATTATATTACACGTTTTCCTATTGCAGGTGTTCACCAAGACCGGGGTTCGAATCCAGCTGAAGACAACTTCTTATAATATTGTTAATTGCTTTAAAGGTTAATTAAATGTACATATGTTTTACAAATGTACATATTTTTCCATGAAAATTACACCAATGGAAATGTGTTTTGTTATTATTAGTTATTTAGTACTTGTATTCATATTTTATTCTGATTAAGCATGTTGTTATTTGTAATTATATTCATATTATTCTGATAAGCATGTTGTGTATTTGTAATTATATTCATATTTATTCTGATTAACATGTTATTATTGTAATTTTATATTTATTCTGATTAAGCATGTTTTTATTTGTAATTATATTCATATTTATTTGATTAACATGTTGTTATTTGTAATTATATTCTATTATTCTGATAAGGGATGTTGTTATTTTAATTATTCATATTTTTCTGAGAAGCATGTTTTTATTTTTTAATTAATTCATATTTTCTGATTAGCTGTTTTTATTTTAGTTTTTTTTGTTAAATTTTTTTGGGTTAAACATTTTTTTTTTTTCAAGACACTTTCAATCTGTCCCCTTTTTAAAGAAAAAAAGATGCAAAATAGTAAATTAAATTCTGAAAATGTCTGTGACAAATGCCATATGCAAATTATTTTTAAGACATACGTTCTTTGTTGCAGTGTACCGTGAAACTGTATATTAAAGTAAAATAAAAAAGCAATCATTTGCCATTTTTTATTTTTTTTTTTATTTTTTTACACAATTTGCCAACAAACAGTATGAATATTAACCAATTCATTTAAATAAGTTTTTCAAACACCTTAATACAAAGGGAATAAAATGAAAATGAATGTATAACAAAAGAAATAATTTCAAATTGTTTTTTTAATTTTACAATTCTGCTAACAGAACATAATGATTAATTAAATAAGTTTTCAAACATATTAGAAAAGGACATAAAACAGTAATAACGTTTTCAAAAACATGTCATTCTTTCGTGCACCTTCGCATTGGGTTTGGCAACTTGATTGACACCTGACTAAATCGCTACCCCTCCACCTATTGTCTTATCTACTCGCTGAAGTGCTAGTATTATTGACTGACGAATATTGTAGATGCGGATAGCGATACAAATGCCTTGTAAGTATAAGTAGATCGTAATTTGCAAGTACTGACCCATGGCACGCTATCTAGAGGTCATCGGAAACAAAATGACTACGACTGGCTAGAGCCACACTAATTGCTGAAGAGTGTATTGACAGGTAAGGGACCAGGAGGTTTGGCCGTAGTGGTTCAGGACTCATGGACTTGAATGAACCCTACACACTGCAGTATGTACACCCATGACCAGTATGGCCGTGAGGTTTAAGTCTTTGGACTCCCACTACCTGGAACAGCATTTCCTGGGGTGTTTCATACCCTCAGTCCTGTTAGATGCGTTGGTGTCCATTCAGAATTATCGACAGGTAGGATGCGCCTTCACTTCAGAACTGATTTGAATATCCAAAATGTGATAATTGTCACATCCATTTTCCAAAATGCCACCTTGCCCTACCCTTTTCCATTTTGCTTGCTCCATACAAAAACATTTGTGGGAGTTTTTACCTATATGCATTATCTTTTTTTGTACTAGCGAGAGACAAGCTTGTAGGTCTAAGTAGCTTTTTAGAGTGAGACTGAAAGCTAAAATTATGAAAAGTGATATAGGGCAGCGGACACATGATAAAGTAGACTATCTTCAATGTACAAGTCTACGTCGAACATGCTAAGGCAATATTATTGCTGACATATTTACGGGACGCAAACATAAGATAAGAATATGTTACAAGAACACCTGACCCAATGAAATCATGGGCCTGGAATGACCCCTACAGCTGACTTGCAGCTAGTGTGCTCGGCAGATGATCCAGGGGATGTGCTAGATGTGGTTAATTGCGTTTGGACGATGGCAGTAGGCCTCTTTGGTTCGAACGGCCCACTTCCAGTTGACGATTGCCTCTTGGTCGACACTCTTGCAGCGTGTTATTCGACCGTGCAGGTAGAACATGCTAAAGAACGAACTGATTTGTAGTCTCAAACTGACTTGTGATAGGTTAATTGTCTACTGCGCAGTTCCAAAAATGCCACCTTGCTTTGACCTCTGCCCATGTGTTTTCATCAACATTGTGGTGTTATTTTGAGTATGATTGAGTCTTTTGGTTTATGCTACTACAAAGCTTGTAAGTTCTAAGTAGCTTTTGAGATTTGTGCGCCGCCAACGATACTAAAGTACGATCGAATAAGAGACCTATAGAGGCACTTACATGAAAAAATGGTCTTCTACTGCTAGGCCCATGTATAGTGCATACAATATTTTGAGTGCGCATAAATAAGAAGGAACCTAAAATGTTAACTATGAAATGATCTGCTTCCGGACTCATGGCCCAGATATGACCTACCATATTACTGCGCAGTACTGTGCACTACGGCTGACCAGCTTGGACGCGAGTGGTTAAGGCGGTTTGCGACTTAAAGATCCAAAGCGGGACAAATGTCCTCGGTAGGGAGTTCGAATCGCCCACGTGCCTGTGAGTAAGCTTTGGTCCATTCAGCAAACTTAGTGGAGTTACGTATATAGAGTGAACTCAGGAACTGGTTTTTGATTCCAAACTGTGGAAATTGTCACTCCATTCCAAATGCCACCGTTGCTTTGTCTTACCATGCTATTTCGCCCTTTCCCATTTTGTTGTCAATCGGACATTGTGGATTTTTTGATAGGTACAAAGCTTGTTAAGTCTCAGTTAGCTTTTAGCATTTTTTGCAAAACTAAAGTACTGAAAAGTTACTATAGAGTGACACAGGAAACAAAAATGTCCTACAGCAACTGCTAAGGCTATATATTATTGCCTGACCATATTTAGGGATAAATATGTGATATAATAATGGTTAAAAGGTCTGACCCAGGACCGCATGGTCCGGAATGACCCTACATACTGCAGTATTCTCTGGTGCACAGGTGACCAGGAGGGGCCGAGTGGTTAGCGCATTGTGACTTAAGATCCATAGTTGGACAATGTCCTCGTGGGTTCGAACCCCACTCCTGGTAGAAGCTTTGGTCCATTCAGAACTTAGTGGAGTTAGTATGAGGTTTAACTTCAGAACTGGTTTGATCTTCCAAACTGTGAAAATTGTCACTCCATTCCAAAATGCCACGTTGCTTTGCCCATGCTATTTTGCCCTTTCCATTTTGTTTTCATCAACATTGTGGATTTTTTTGTACTACAAAGCTTGTAAGTCTAAGTAGCTTTTAGATTTGCAAAACTAAAGTATGAAAAGTTATATAGAGGACACAGGAAACAAAATGTCTACAACTGCTAAGGCAATATTATTGCTGACATATTTAGGGATAAATAAGGATATAAAATGTTAAAAGTACTGACCCAGGACTCATGGTCCGGAATGACCCTACATACTGCAGTACTGTGCACAGGTGACCAGGATGGCCGAGTGGTTTAAGGCGTTGGACTTAAGATCCAATGGGACAAATGTCCTAGTGGGTTCGAGCCCCACTCCTGGTAGAAACGAATCTTTAAAAAACCAGAAAGTTTGTGTTCATATTACTTTGAATGCATAATGGCCGGTTTCTCAGGCAGGGTTCGAGAAGACCAGGGTTATTCAAATCTTGCCCTGGAGGGCCAATGCGGTGCAGAGTTTGGCTCCAACCCTGATCAAACACACCTGAGCATGCTAATCAATGTTTTTGGGATCATTAGAAAATCACAGGCAGGTGTGTTTGATCAGGGTTGGAGCCAAACTCTGCACCGCATTGGCCCTCCAGGGCAAGATTTGAATAAACCTGGTTTAGACTAACCAGAATTAGGCCATTGTTCATTTAGGAGATTTAAGTAATTTTTATTAACATGCCTTAAAAGCATTACTTGTGTGCATCTTGAGACAAAACAAAGGCACTGATATATTTCAAAGTCAGTCAGTGCAAGTCCCTTTCAGTTAAAACAGCTCAGATTTACACTTAAGTTTGGGACTAGGTTTAAACCTTGTCTGTGAAACCGGGGGAATGTGTCCTAACGATGTAAAGATGTAAAACAATGTTTCGGTGACGTCCCCAGATAATACACATCGGTCGTTAAAGGTCATTATTTATTTCCAGGCAGTTTCTAATCTGATTTGTCACTGTCAGATAATAAAACTTGCAATAGCTAGTAAAAACCCAAAAACGGTTTTTATATAGCCTAGACAATGAAGTCTACTAAAGTAGAAGAAGAATATAAAATAATTAATTTCTATTTCCGAAGTTCTTTATTAGCATTAATTCATAAGAGCTAAAGGGAAGGCAGAAAATATCATGATAATAAAATTAAAAAGGCCAGAATTTTAGTAGAAAGGTTTTATTTGTAGTTCTTGAATAGCTTTAATCTGAGCTCGTATTAAATGTGCAGCTGTTAGGTCGGGCACGAGGAGGAATATTTCGTTGCAACGTAACTGAAAGTACCATCTCTGTTGCATCTGGAGGGGCGACATTCATAACATCCTTGCACTTTGCTACATTTTACTAGTTTTTTTACATATTGTAGAACATTAAAGCAATTGTTTAGTAATATTTACTCATATTAGAAAGCTAAAATCGCATGGCCTGTGTAGAATCGTACCATATAAACAATGAAATTTAAAGGAAAACCCCTCTGTCAGCTATAAGTGCGCGGTGCCCGGTTTCCTCAGCCTCTTTCTGTTATAGGTAAGAGTCCGGTGGGAAAGTTGAGCTCGAACGGCTTGTCACTTATCAAACTCTTCGAAAGTAAGTAAAACTTTAGTTATCACTAACACGATAGCGGTAAACATATTTTACTTTTATCGTGTTATTACTGAAGTGTTCCGCTATGCGTGTGGCGCCACGTGGCTGCGCATGAAACTCAAGTTAAACCTCCCTGAACTTGTTCAGCTTCCTCCACATCACGCACTCATACAGTTGATCAGACGTGAATAAAAACCATGTTTCACGAGTTTATAAAACTTTCATGAAGCATGTGGAGTTGACAGTGACAGCATACATGAAGTTTCAGTGTTGTAGTTTGTGTTTTTCATGTGTTCATAAAACAGGGTGGGTCATAAAGAAGCATGTGTAACGGATCTGCATGTGTCATCTAATCCTGACCTACAGGTCTCTCTCAGCTGGTTTAAATCTGGGTTACACGTGTTACTCTGGTTTATGTGCTCTTCATGTCCTACAAGCCAGTGTCAGTGACTCGCCCTTTTTAATTGGCATAAATAAAACGCTCATATTTTGCTTGATGATATGAATTTCACCCCATTTGAAATGCCAAGGTAAATTTCATGGTATTTTATATATACAATACAATTAAGCAGTATTTTGTTATCACGCTTTGCATTTAAAAATGACAGCTTGATAGGAGATGGCAAACAATCAAATTTTAAACTTTAATTATTCTTGTTTTAAACACTGTATGCCATATCAAGCATGCTCTTTCTGGAGGCATTTTTTCTACAGCACTGGACACTGTGTAACCAAGTACACTAACTTTTCATAAAATTCTTATTATTGGTAAATTATTTTGACTTAATGGAAATAATGCTATACGTCTTTATTCATCACTCTATGGACCAGATTTACTAACAGCTTAAAAAAAATTAGCATTAAAAAAAAAAAAATACTGTCAGGATTTAATAAAGACATTCCATGAAAAATTAGCTGTGAAAAAATGTGGACAAAGTTAATCTATCGGCTGACCTTATTGCATATATGCATTTATAGGAGTTTCCCTTTCAGATGCAGTATTTATGGGAGGAGAGTATTAATTAAATTAATGAATTTAAAAAATAAAATTGATTCAGCGTTCACTCATAATAAATTTATGGAAATTTGAACCATAAAAAGCATGTCTTAAGTTAACCCGTTTTGGCCTGACACGGCTGGGATAGTTGCTAATTTGGAAATCCTTAGTAGATTGCATTGGTTTTTTAAATTTGCACATTGTTCGTAGGTCACCTGCAGAACTTTCCACTCCCATATATGCTTTTATAGGATTGTTGTCCCATGCTAATTTGCCCTGTTTAGTCAGTCTGGCTCTATGTCTTTTGTGGGCCACAGGTGTCAGACGAGTTAGTACTTGGTGCTCATTTCTCAGCTCTCCTAATAATTAAATGCTCATTGTTAAAGGGAAGGGAAGGTGAAAAGCCCTCGTCGTCTCTTGTTTTCTCTGAACACTTCAGCAGGTGAGTGTGGAAAATGCACTGCATGGTGTTTGTAACCTGTGTGATGGATTTTCAGACAAAAGAATAGTTCAGGTAGTTTAGGAGTTTGGATTTTGTTTGAGTCTGAATTGTGGCATGAATTCGCCCCATTTTCACTGTTATTTTCTCTTAGGGTAGAAACTGATTTTGACTGCCATCCTCCCACCCTTAAAAACACGTTAACAACATGGTTTTTTTCCCTACATTGAAAATTTTTGGCGGCCGCCAAAACGATTTTTTGTCCCGCCAAAGCCTTATTTGATCTGTAAGTGTGTTTTGTGAGTGAAGCAGGCTACAGACGGAGTGACGGAGAGAACGAGCAACAGCGCCCCTCCCCCGCGCGCGCACTCTCCGTCTTCAGTTCTGTCTTTGCTCTCTCACTCGCGTCAAAATCAACTGATCCTAAAGGTCGGAAGACCGAATCCATGTTTCACGTGGTGCATTAGGATAATATTTTTTGATGATTTACTGATGGTTGTGGTTTGAAGTCAAAATAAAAAGTTGCCTTATCTTCTCTTACAACTTGTGACAAGCATTCCGCACATGCAGCTGACATAACTTTAAATAAACGCAAAAAAAATCTATCCAGTTATGAAGTGTTGTGTGTGTGTGTGTGTGTGTGTGTGTGTGTGTTGACAAATCTTTCGCGATGTCCTAACAGCCAGGATTCCCACACACACACGTCCGCTAAAGTCCGATTCGCGACCAAATGACTCCTTTGAGCCGATTCATTATAATGAATGGTTAAAGCAATCGGTCTGCCCGTCAGTGTCGATGTATAACAAATCATTACTTCTTAGAAGAACATACACATCTGAAATGAGAAAGTAAGTGTGCTTACCCCATTTAGCAAGAGTGTTTAGTAAAATTTAGCCTTAATAATCCACAGTATGTATAGGCCTATGACAATGTGTAGTAAATTACCTATAAAAATCATTTAAAGTTAGACTGGAGTGAGATGAAACTAGATCAAAGCACAAAGCAAGCTGTTGCTAGCTAGCTGCTAATTGTATTAAATTTTATATGGTAAAAAATTACACTATTACACCTTTTAACGCTATTTTAATGCTACTTTTTAATTGATATGATTATACTAAAATAATTATCAGGTCTATCAAAAAAGGGTTTTATCTTTCAAAACTATGAAAGCCAGTGGTGGAAAAAATCACCGCTTTTTTTGCAAAGAGTGCAAGAAAGGATGACAGTGAGAGTGACAGGTAATATCTGTGTCTGATAATTGCATAATTTGTAAATAGATAAATTGTGATACCTTTGACATTTAAAATATACTTTGGTATCGATGATGTTTACATGTAAAATAAGTTGTAATCGCTTTATTTTACTATCTAGCCTGACAGTGATCGTTTTTATTCATGAATAAATAGGATAAAAAAAAAAAATCACAAACTGTTTCTTTGTATTTATTTTAAATTTAACATTTATTGTCAATATTGGGCTTGCGGATCATGTGGGTATAGGGTACTCTTTGCTGTGTGTGGATGACCATGTCGGTCAGCCACCCACCGAAGACCAATTTTGACCCAGGAAAAACCCTGGTACGTAGAATAATTTTGGCTATTTTCAACCTGATTCTTGCCATTTTCACATAATGTACACTACAGTATGTTTTGCATATCTCACATAGCCAATGTTTTAGCTGTTGGTGTAGCATTTGGTCCAGTCAAGGTTTGACAAGTTAGCACGGTCTAGTTAGTCCTTTCTGGAAAAAATGCCCTAATTGCGCTATTCAACTAAACCTTGTTTACTATTGACAGACATTAAAATATTTAATGAGATGGTCAACTTTATATAATGACATTTAAATGTACATTTAATATTAATTGGGGACTTTTGTTTTTCACATCACAGCTCAGGATAGTTTTCTAATGAAGGATTTGGGATTGTGTGCATGTTTCTCTGATTTTCCTGTAGCTCCAGTTATTGTTTCAGATGCCATTTTATTAACCAGGTGATTAGCTTAGAAAAATGTGTGGTAATCAACAGCAATGTTGCACATGCAATACTTTGGCATCAAGTTGAAAATAAGCCAGAATATATGTATTTTAAATATAATAAGGCACTGTAACTTTTTTTTTAATTTGTCAAAGGGATAAA
This sequence comes from Cyprinus carpio, assembly GCF_018340385.1. Classification (NCBI taxonomy): domain Eukaryota; kingdom Metazoa; phylum Chordata; class Actinopteri; order Cypriniformes; family Cyprinidae; genus Cyprinus; species Cyprinus carpio. The sequence continues at coordinate 10,301 of NW_024872853.1, forward strand.
CCATTCATTTGGTAATTGTCAATAGGGATGTAATGATTCACTAACTCACAAAGCGATATGTTTCATGATGCTGGTTTCACAATACGATTTTTCCCAAAATCAAATAATAATAAATAAATCTCTTTATATAAACAAACTCTTTACATTTGAAATTAGAGGAAACAACTGCATTTTAATCATGATCCGAACAAAGATGCTGCATACATGTAGCATGAACAGTTTTTGATTCAAAAATTTGATTGTATAGTTTAAAAATTTGAAACAAAAAACAGAATGGTCTGAATTTATACTAGATAAAACTCATTGAATGAAACCGAAACAGCAGACTGGCTACACAAGGGCACAGATTCACTTTCTTACAGCAGGTGGCATTTATGCAAACAGCAGCGATACAACGTTTCCCTGCACTGTGCTTATAAATTAGGGCTGTGCAATTAATCGCATGCGATTATCATGCAAATCTCTGTGTATTAAATGCTGCTCCATCTGAAAGCAGGTGATGGCTATTTACTACCAATCACGGAACCAGCTTTACTGGTGAGATGTGCATGATAATCGCATGTGATTAATTGCACAGCCCTGTTATAAATACTACTTTAATATGCATTATACAGAGACAAGGTGAGGGGAAAAAAATACCATCTAGGCCTATACTTTTTCAGAAGACAGTTCCCATCAGACTTCCATTCAGTTAAACCCCCACCCCCAATTATATCACTAATGACAAAATTTTCATTTTGCTGTGGAATAACCCTTTAACTGGGCATATAAATACAATATTATGTTTGAATATATTTAATGGTTCATGTTAAGATAACATACTTGTTTATCTGAAAAACAATGCTACAGACAGTTATTCTCCTTTGAAAATGTGCGTTCCGGGCTGGAATGTTGGTGTTTGTTTTGGTTTGTGAAACCGCCCGCTGGCAGTTTACCCAATTGTATTGCAGCACTCCGGGTTGCCAGTTGGCGGAAAAACACAGCGTATTACATTTAATTCATCGTCAAGTGCGCTCGTTCCTGTTTGTGTTGTCGATCTGGCAACCTATGTGCGTCAAGTCTGAGGAGGAGGGGCCAGGTGAAAAAACCCTCTCCAATATTTTGAATTAGGACTGCAATACCTAGTTCAACCACTCGGTGTCAATCCTACATACAGCACCTTTAACATCTCAACCGACTTGAATAGTCAAATATCATCGATTTTCAGCCGGCTAGGCAAGCATTGTTACATCTCTAATTGTCATCTTTGACCAGACTGCACATACAAAATTTGACAAAACTAAATAAAATCACATTGTCTATATTCAAAAACTTCCAGTAGTTATATTGGTTCCCTTGATGAATCACTATTGGAATGTTTCCCTCGTGAACTCTTTGTCTTCTGCTGATATGGACTGGCTGTTCTGCAGGCTTTCTGGATGCGCTTGGTTGTTTCAACCTCTGCCCTCGTTTACTGTGTCCAACATCAGCTCAGACTAATTTTCAGCATCTGCCAATTTTTTTTTGTTTTTTTTCTATATGCTGTAAATGAGCTAGAGGATGGAGAACCAGCGGGGGTCTCGAGCCAAAAGAAGAAAGTAAACACGAACAGACAAGGAATCTGCCGAATTCAAATGACGGAAAGAGGAAAACACACTCGTTTGTCTCGGTCTGAAAATCAGGGTTCTGAAGAAAAGGTCTTTTGTGTCATGATCGGACATCTCAGGGCATTAGAGGAGAGAAGGTTTGGTTCAACCGCAGCGTATATGAGCAAGCCGACGGCGCTTATCAAACCTTGTTGAGCGCAGGGACCGGGACACCTCCGTTTTCATCTTCCCAAAAGATCGAATTCCCCGCACCCTGGTCTTCAGGGCTAAACGCAATGGTGCGCAACAACTGCAAGAGGAGGAGAACCAAACGTACACCCGTTCTTATGCGTCACGTCAACAGCAGCGGGGTTCAACCCACCAGCGCTCCTCGTCTGAACCTGATCGGCAGCTCCCAAAAAGTAGCAGGAAGAGGGTCTTCTCTGAGACCGAACGCGCCCCTCAAAAAAGGGAAAAGTATGGCTAGTTTAGGGGCATGGGACAATTGATTTTAAGGAACTGCCTTTTCATTTATTGAACGGTGTGTTTTTGTGAGTTGTTTGTGGATTTTATTAAATATTTTTCACCTTTCAAAAGCCTCAACCTGGTTTGTCTCACTATTGGCTGCTGGGTGAAAGTTGATCGGCGTGAAACTAATCCAAGGGCCTAGGCATGCAAAATCTGTCCCATTGTCTGCAACCCGTGTCAGCAAAAAAAAAAAAAAAACTTTCTGTTTTAGTGGTTGAATGGACTTCAATTCAAATAACCGTTCTACAAAATCTATGCGAATGCAAGACCTAGACAACATAATTCGATTTTTCCTGCATCATGAAGTTGGTTTTTACAGGATATACAAGTTTACTATTAATCATCTGCAGTCTTTAATTTATCATTCTGAACAGCTGATTCTGACTTTGACAGTAAAGGCCTGTTCATGGCAAGAATGAAATTAGATCAGAACGAATAACTAATGAAGGGTTTGTTCACAACAAGGTCTTTCACATACTTATTCAAAACAAACTAAAAGATTATTCAGGTGCTTGGGCTGAGAAAAACTTGAATGCAGGAAAATTTTTAGTAATGAATACTGTATTCAAATTGTAATTGCAAATATCCAAATTCAAGAGAACTAATATAAATTAAATGGTTCTGAAAACAACAAATTACCATACAGTGTGAAAATACTAAAAAGGAAGTATGTATTCATACATGTGGCACATATGGATGGTGCTTGGCTTTATTTACACTTGCTTATGTTTTAATGCTTTTTGTACACTTACTCCTGAATGAATTAAATAAAAAATTCATTAAAGACTGACATTTGAATTCTTATTTTTTTTTTGTACTTTCTAAATGTGTTTCTAAACCTGTATGTTTGCTAATTCTAATGTTCACGTCTCCTTTTTATGTTCTTAGCATCACAATGAGTGGACTTCAAGGACTCGCCCAGGAGAACATCTGGTTTGACAAGTCCAGATACGACGAGGCTGAGAGACGCTTCTACGAGGGCATGAACGGCATCCCTCAGACACCTCAGGTACTGCCCCATACAGACCCGGGTGTCTGACCAAAGCACTATTTAAGTCTAAATCTTCCTCATTTCGCTTTTCACACAAGCCAGTAAATGTCTTAATGAATGAGGGTGACAGAATCCTCATGGTGAGGCATGAGTTCCTGTTTTACTCAGCTGCTGTACGTCTGTCTATAATCTATTTTTTCCAGGTGTCTGCTTTTCTTTTCACTCATATGCTGAATAGTCTGCACTGACAGCGCTTCTCTATGCACTGGTGCATTTTTGTTAGCTTGCTTGCATGCTCACTCTCTCTGCCTCTTGCTGGTTTGTTTGACACGGGCCTTTTTAACCCGCTCTACCCTTCCAGGAGAGAGATGCTAGTGCCATCCTGCAGGACATTGCTAAAGCCCGACAGAATATCCAGCAATCCCTAGCCGGAGTGAGTACTGCCTCCAAAATATGAAAGAAATCTCATTATAATCTCAACTCATTTTTGGAGCATACTGAATTTGGTACTGTAATTTAACTAGAGTGATTACTGACGCTCGATAACTGTCGTCCTGCATAGGACCAGTTTAAAGGGCTGATTTAAGTCCACTTCATGAAGCTCTAACCAAGTTGGAGGTGAAATTAACAGGACAGTTTTTAGTTCAGCTGCTGATCACCCACAAGACTGGAGCTACAGTACAAACACTCGCCCTCCAAAAATATTCCCTGTGCTATTTTAGCATGTTTACAGAACCCCTTCTGTGCCCCTGGCAGGGAGAAATAAATCAGTTGTAGTTATGGATTAGTAAACTGTACATGCAGATTACTAACCAATGTACACAATTTATGAACTGTGTAAGGATTTGGAGGCGCGGAAGATTTGGTGGATTAATTTTTTGTGTTTTGAATTTAAACAAACCTGAAATTATTTAAATTATTTTAAATTAGTTATTCTAAAATACTAAAAAAAGAATTGTGCTGAAATATCTTTGATATAGATCTAAAATGTCTTTCATATATATATATATATATATATATATATATATATATATATATATATATATATATATATATATATATATATATATATATATATATATATATATTTTAAGATTGATCCCTTACATAAAATCTAAAAAAAGATTCAGTTTTAAAGAAAACAAAGATTGAGTTTTGCAAGCAAATACTCTTTCAGTCTTTATACTTCAAAATTTAGTTGTTACTTGCCATTTGTTTGTAAATATTTGTGAAATTTACAAGCAATTTTTAAGTGAAAAATGTTCAGTAAGTAAATCTTACACAAGTAATTAAAAATTATATATATATATATAATATATTGGTGTACAAACAATTTTTAAGCCTTAATGAATTATTTGTTTTTTATTAGTGAGGTGCCCATCTGCCATTGTTCTGATCAGATTGTCCTGCACCAAACATATGCCATTGTTTGAGTTAATTCTACTGTGCTGGGCTAATTATACTAACTCGAGCAAACAAAGTTTTAGAAAACTGAGCTTTTGTTGTTGTGCGTTCAAAACGTATTACATTATATGTTGATGCTGATCATTTACAAATATTGGGCCTTTGATGAGCCAATATATTGATATAGCTGGTCAATCAATGTAAGTTATGATTGGGAGATTAAAAATTAAGTTCTTGTATGAAATATATAAAAAAAAGAAAATTATAAAAATAGTCCAGTCTTCTTACAAAAACTTCAAATTTGCTTACTGTATTTTAGCATCATCGCAATATACACTATATTCTCTAATTTTATATTGTCAGCAAAGATATTGCGATAAAATGTATTGTCCAGCTCTAATGGCAGTGGGCTGTATTTTGTAAACAAATAAATTTTATGGATGGGTTTTAATTTTCACTAAAACACCTAAATGATCAAAATGTATTTCTCATAGACTGATAAAAGTTTGCATTATGCTGCATGTAAATAGTTTTGAATGGACCTTTACATTTGAGAACCAATATTGAATGTAAACATGATAGTTTAATTTGTGCTTTTTGCAAAACTTTTTTTTTTTTTATATATGTACATCATTTGGGATTAGAAGTTGGTACATCGATAGGACCAATTAAAATCATTTCTGATCTGCTGCACTCTTTTTGGGACTTTGCTTGTCAATATTTTAATTTTTGAAGTAAACTTCTAAAATCACATGCACAGATTTCTTAAAAGGCTCCATAAATTTCCCAAAACAGACAGAAGCTCCCACGGTCTCTTCTCAATGATGCTGCAGTATTTGATTCCTCTGTCAGCAGTTACTTGACACCTCCCTTATCTTCAAAGCATATGCTTACTAGACACTTCAGAAAACTCAAATGCACTAAGAATCAGAGATCACCTCAAATATTTTATATAAACCAACTGTGTTCACCTAAACTCACTTAGCTGTAGCAAACTGTCTTGTCGTGCAAGTAGGTCTAGCTTGATCTCCTTCCCAGCATGACATCTTTGGTTGTGTTTATGTGCCTGTGCTTTTTTGCAATGCATGTGCTGCACTCTGTTGTTCTCAGTCTTGTTCATCTGTCATCATTAATGTTATAAGAGGAAGCAGGTTGCTGTGTGGTTGCCTGAGGATGTTAGTGTGTGTTTTTGTGGTTTGTGCTTTTATGACATGTTCTGTGTTTAAGCAAGCAGAGCTCGACTACTCAGCAAACATGTGCTTGCATGTTTTTATTTGCATTTTGAGAAACTGTAAAGATATCTTAAGTTTACCTTAAAATGAAAATTTGCTGAAAATGTACCTACCCCAGTCCATTCAAGATGTAGAAGAGTTTGTTGTTTCATCAGAACAGATTTGGAGAAATGTAGCATTATATCTCTTGCTCACCAATGGATCCTCTGCAGTGAATGGGAGCCGTCAGAATGAGAGTCCAAACAGCTGATAAAAACATCATAATAATCCACACCAATCATCAATTAATGTCTTGAAGTGAAAAGCTACATGTTTGTACAAAAAAAATCCATCAAGACGTTATTTAACTTCAAGCCGTTGCTTCTGGCTAAGTCCATAATATTGCAATATATACAAGTCCTTAATGATGTATTTGCTTCTTACAAACATGCAGCTTTCTGTTTCACAAGAGGTTAACTGATGGTTTGAAGTGGTGTGGATTACTTGTTGACTATTGTGATGTTTTTATCAGCTGTTTGGACTCTCATTCTGACGGCCCCCATTCATTGCAGAGCATCCATTGGTGGCAAGTGATGCAATGCAAAATTTTGCCAAATTTGTTTCAGTGAAGAAACAGTCGTCCACATCTTTAATGGCATGAGCATATGTTTAAGCAAAGTTTCATTTTTGGGTGATCTTGTCCTTGAAAAGAGCTATGCACAGTTATGTCTTCGCAACATGAAGGTCATTAAAAGACCAATTTAAAGTGAAGCAAAAAAACAATGAAGGGCCAATGAAAGACATTTAATGCATGCATTCATCTTTTCTATGGTTGCTTGCTCTCTTTGAATTTTAATAGAGGCAAAACTCTGTTGCTGTTATAGTAGTTTATCTCTGTCTATTTCTCTGATTTGTTTTGTGGTTGTGGTGGTTAAATTAAATGTGAATCTCTCAGGCGAAGACCGCTCTACAGGGTAGTAAAGGGCACACTCGCACTCAAAAACCACGGGAGAGGAAGAGCGTAAGTGCTGTGGGGCAGTTCAGCTTCACGTCTGAATGAAAGCATGTGAATGGAGCCTGGAGCAGCGTGGATCATGCACACATTACTGCTTGACACTTACAAAACAGACTGTGTTTTTAAGGGCACAGACATAATGCATGACGGTTTTTCATGCATTCGTTTAAAGTTTAAGCTTTCACCAAAGTAAAGTGCATGCAAAATTCAAGTAGTAAAATGTTATTTTAGTGTTTCAAACATAATATCATGCTATAAATGCATCCACATGATTTCCGTTTAATTAAGGTTGACAAATCTTTTGTTTGGCATGTCTGCAGTCACAGCCCTGCAAGGTGTGTGTTTTTTTTTTTTTTTTTTTTTTTTTAACAGTCAGCTCTTTATGAGATGTAATTCACTAAGGTTCAGTTCTCCTCCATCTGATTTGCAGAGTCAGAATGCCAGCAAGTCTGAGGATCAGAGTGAGCTGGTCTCTCGTCTGAAGAGTCTGGAACTGGACAACAAGAATCTGCACAAAGGTACGTTTGAGAAGAGACCGATGTGATGGCTGGTCCAAAATCAAATGAGTTGCCTACATAGACAGCAATTTCCCAGTTCTTGATGTGAAGACTCGATGGGTGTTTGTTGACACTTGTCAGTGAAATAAGCCACAATGAATGATGGTGATCCAGTGTGGCTGTGTGCATTAATGCAGCACAGTTAAGAAATGTTTAACTTTATACAAATGAGGACTGATGCAGCAACTACCAATCAGAGAGAAGAAATTGAAACTCATATGAGAAATTAACATGACAGTGTAGGATTTTACTGTATGATTTGTCTCTGCTCACATGCGGCAATATAAAAAAATGCCAATAGTTTATTATCTTTAAAGTCAGACCTTGATATGTGCATTTGATTTTAGTGGCAAAAATGATTCCTTGTATATTTGTAATCACATTCGTACATCAGTGTGTTTCCTTTGTGATCAGATGTTCAAAAGTTGTGCCAGGTTTCCACAGAATAAAAGTTTTCCAGGCATAGAAAATTCATAGAAACTTTCTTGTATGAGTATATATGTTTGTAGTTTATGCTCAGCTCTACAATATTTCATCTGCTAGAAAACTGAAAAAAGTACAGAAGGTATGGAAATTTGCTGGTCTGAGGTGTGGAAACCAGTGCTATTTTTATTTTAATTTTTATATGCTATTGTAGTGTATCTTAATATGTTTTTAGTGAGGGTTATTATAGTTTAACAAAAGCTGTAAAAAATATTTTTGTTACTTGAAATAAATGTTAACTGAAAATAAAATAAAATATTATATAAAAAATTATTTCAGTTAGTTGCCTTTGGGTAATGGTTTTTTCATTTTCATTTAGACTTTTTGTAATAAAATACATGTAATATGTACAAAATAAAAACTGAAAATATAAAATAAAATAATAAAATCTATATAGGAAATAGAAAAATGAACTAAAATTGTTAGAACTGCTGAAAATTGGAATAAAGACTAAAGTAGTATCGCAAATACTAAAATAATAAACATTTTTTAATGGACTTTTTTTCATATTATCAGTATTAATTGAAGTTTGTGATTTTTGATGTTTGCTTTTTTAACTTTTTCTCCCAAACTGTAATTAAGTTTTATTTTTATTTATTATTATTTATTTTATTTATTTTTGGCAGCATGCTCGAGTTTGAAACGAAACCCCAGAGATTCAGTTTGTGTAAATTGATTGTGGTTAAAGCTGCTCATGATCAGTGTGAGATTAATAGAGCTGGTAATTTTTTCAGTGGTGGGATGATCTGAGGGCAGGTGCTGTCCAAATGGAGTCCAGAATGGCTGTGCTGGAGAAGAGACAAGCGCCGGCTTCAAAGACTGTTACTGTCACCAAGGTAGATGTGAAATCTGCCCTCATAAAGTTCAATGTTTGTGTATTAAACAAAATTCAGTGATTCATAACCTGCATATTTGTTTTATCTGAAGGCTGCTCCTGTCCAGAAGCCCAAGGTGTGAGGAACACTAATGGTGCAGATGATGAACGATGACGACATTTGACCTCTTTGGCAGTGATGAGGAAGATGAGGGAAGCGGAGTCGTATCAAAGCAGAGAGGGTGAAGGAATACGCCCAGAGGAAAATCCCAAAAAAAACCAGTCCCTCATCGCAAATCTCCATCTGCATGCTGGACGTCAAACCTGTACGAGACCTTAAGCACTCAGTCTTTAAAGTGATGAAGGATAATTCCTCAGTTTCAAATATATGGTTTTTTTATTGATCAGTGGTACGACGAGACTGATATGTCCAAGCTGGAAGAGTGTGTGAGCTCTGTACAGATGGACGGCCTCCTGTGGGGAGCTTCTATAAACTGGTTCCTGTCGGCTACGGCATCAAAAAGCTGCAGATCAACTGTGTCGTAGAAAGACGATAAAGTGGGAACAGACATTCTGGAGAGGAGAATCACCAAATTTGAGGACTACGTAAGTGCGTATATTTTTTGCTAAATCTGCGAATAAGATCAGGTCACGTTTCTCCCCACAATCAAAGAAAAACTTATTTGTATAAAGAAAATGAAATATCTTAGTCAGATAGTAAAGTATTGTGCTTTATTATAATTGCTTTTTTTTTTTTTTAACATTTTTCTCTTCCAGTTTTTCCATTAATGGGTCCAGACATTGTACTTTTGCCATTAGATCATAATCGTTTAATCATGAAAATAAATAAATGGGTTAAAATAAATTATAAATAAAAAAAATACTATTACAATAAAAAAATACAATAAAACATTGGTCTTAAATATAGCTTTATTTGGGCATTATGTACGTACCATTGTAAAAGCAAAATCTGTAACATTGTATCCCAGTAAATATTGTAAAATATGTTCAGTTAAAACACATTTATAAAGTTTATTTATAATGTATAAACATTTGAAAAAATTTATTTTATGCATAATGGAAATTATTATAAAATAGAGGATAATTATGGGGACAAATGAACAGTTGCAATGAAAATAAAGAAATAAAACTATTATATAAATAGTTTTATAATATATAAAAATAGTTTTTAAAAATAGTTGTTTTATAGTTTGACATTATTTTACACTTATTTTATATTGCAGTGAAACACTTATTTTATATTAACGTATTAATATTTGCAAATCGTGTGGGTTGATGCATTACAGTACTACAGTAACTGTTATAAAATAATACAAAATTTAAATATTTATGTCATGAAAATGAAATAATTTAAATATTAAATTTGATAAATAGATCAATGAAAGTTATCACAATGACCAAATAAAATTACATATATTGGTCCTTCATTTATTTACAATATTACCTTTTAAAATAAAATAATTTATCATGGTTAGGTGAATCCGAATGGATAAGTTCTTGTATTTTTTTTTTTTTTTTTTTTTTGATTACATATAAACTGTTTAGGACAATATTCAAAGTTTTTATTGACAAATTACTCCAATTGTTCCTCATTTGTTTGCCCGGGTCCAGAGTGTTGAGCATTGCTGCCTTCAAGCAAGATCTAGGCCTGACCTCCATCTCCATTCACACTGGAGTTCTGCTGCTTTTTTACTTCACCTCAGTTGCAATAAACTGTTCAATACATTGAACCAACTCACTGTTGACTCGTTGCATGGGCTCTACAACAAGCCACAGGGAAAAAAAAACACAAATGCAACAAGAAGGTGGAGCTAATGACATGCTTTTGATTTTTGGTGAACTGTTCATTGAATCAAAATGAGAGCACAGAATGTGTAACTGCTAAAAAGCTAAGTTTTAAAGTCCAAAACTTTCCAAGTCCAACCCAGAAACCAGAATAAAGAGGCTGAGTGAAAGTGGCTTTCTACTGCAGCAAAGTCCCTGGTATCTTCTGCCAGAGAAACTAATAAAACCCAGAGTTCCAGCTCTGTGGATCGGGGATACACACCCCCACCTGTGTGGCATTGGAGTGTGTATTTCAACACTAAACTTATTGTGCCAGAACAAACAAAGAAAATCAGAGAAATCTAAGCACGATTTTGAGTTGCATCCCAGTTTTAGTCTATATTCCCTCCAGTTCTGTAAGAAACGGGAATAGAAAAATCCTTCACCGGGGCCCCCCCACCCCCAAAATTAGGGTCCAAAAACCTTCGTGCACAAGACTTGGGGCCCAGCTGATGAAGCCCTTTTCATCAGGGTAAGGGCCCTGCCCCGTGGTCGATCCGGGGCTTCTGGGAAAGGGCTCTTGGGGAAAAAGTTGGGTGTTTGGGCCCCCCGTCAAATCACAGCAGTCTGAAAGAGATAAGATACTTTACTAAGATGTTCCCCCAAGGGAAAAACATTTCACATGGTCTTTGAAACTCCTTTCT
>NW_024872854.1:0-1844 GCF_018340385.1 Cyprinus carpio
ACACTGAAGTAAGGAACTGTTACAATTTTAAGTTCACGTAGGGCACTTTCAGCTGTGAGGTCCCATAATGGGGGGGGGTTTGGGGGGTTGCTGGCTAACAGGTTAAAGACATACTGTGAGCCACACATTCACATCAACAAGTCCAAATATTAGCATATGAAATCTTCTTGAGCTGAGGAAACATCAGTTAAGTCCACCAAGTCCATCAGTTCATAGATATGACCATAAGTTGCATTTTGTCACAGTGAAATCAGTCTTTAAAGGTGGAAAATATGGAGACCACCAGTCCTTAAATGAAGCAAGGAAGAATCTGAATCAGCAACATTCATACGTTTGTTGGATCATAGAATAAGACGAGAGCAGAGGGAATAAAAAAACAATAGCATCTTTTTGTCTAGGCTCTGTTTATACTGTATCGTGCGGTTTCGGATTCATAAAAACCCCTCTGCATTTAAACAAACATTGTAATCAACATGTGTTTAGTGTTAACCCCTAACAGAAACCATATATACAAACTCTAAATACATACAAAGCAATGCCTTACTTACATCTAAGAGCAAGAACAAATTGTTCCTCAAATCAGGGCACCAACAAAGGACAGCAAAGGTGAAGACATTCCATGTACTTAGCACAATACTTCCTGCCTAATGCTATTTCTTTACCACCTATTAAATTTATTTCACATTTCTGCTCTTGCTTTTTTACCTTTTCTCTTTTGGTTTCAGTTAATTTCGCTTTATTCAAAGTTTTTATCCATTCAAAACTGTTCCTCCGGATCTGTGTCTCAGTTTTCGTGGTATTGGTGTTTTGTGTTTTTATGAGTTGTGCCTTAATCTTCTGCTTCAGAGTACGTTGTTGTGTTGTTTAGATACAAAAGATTAAAAAAAAATTGTTATTATTATACTTTTTTTCTATATAATAAGATACGGATGAAAACAGAGGTGAAGGACATGTCTCAGAAGAATGGCTAACAGTTCTCTGCGTTTTTCCAGACAGCACGCAATGTGACCCCAGACCAGACCATCACGGACAGGACTTTTTTTTACAGGACCACCCAGCACCTGCCTCTTTAGGAGGAGAAAGAGGAAGTGCACTGAAGCACCGGAAACCCTCAGTTGGCTATTCCCTTCACGTCTGTCAAGTAAAAACATCCACCCTTCGGGGCCTTCCTGATCTCGTGGCGTGTGCGTCTTCCCCCCGGAAATATCGATATATCCTTGCCAAATTCTGAACAAATCTGTTTCAAAATGGATCGAGACAGTATTAAAGTATTTTCTGTGCACTCTTTAGAAGTGTTTTTGGTAACTGCGAAGGAATTATTCTTCTTAGTTACATATTTTTCCTAGTTTCAGGTCTTGTTTTGTGTGTATTACCAACAAATAACTGTTGAGCTTCTCTGAAAAAAGATTCCTGTTTATTTTTTGGTTAAGGTGGTGTAGCAGTTTCCTGATGTGTCAGTAGAGCTGCTGTCTGGCGTGAGACTCGATCTGACTCTCTTCTGCTGGGATTGAGCTCTTCTGGAAACTGAACTTTAGAGAAATGATGCTGATCTTTGGACTGATGCTGCTGCTGCAAACTGCTGCATGTGAGTCACTTTCACACCAAACTCATCTTATCATGCTGAATCAATTACATTACAGTCAATCTTCTTGACTGTGTGTGTTAGTGGATTATTATAATATTTCAGTGTTTACTTCACAGTAGAAGAGAGACTGTTTAAGACCCATGAAATCAAAATGATAGTTTCTATAGTTTCTTTATGTAGTCTTTTTAGTCCAATTTCAGTGGACAGTTGTACATGTGCCTTTGTTGCTGATGTAAAGCAATCCGCACTTCTCAAAGAT
>NW_024872855.1:0-22559 GCF_018340385.1 Cyprinus carpio
TGTGTGAAGAAAGACAGATAGAAGAGAGACTCACATTAATAAATGCCATACAATTGTTGTTAATGTAATTTAATACAATTAATGTTAATAACTGAAACCTTATTGGAAGTGTTACTCAGTTTTATATGTTGTGTTGTGTGTGTGTGTCTCTTGATGGTTCGGATTAACCCTTTCATTGCTGTATGCCTTAATTCCAAACTGCTAAATTAAGTGTGTCCAATCCTGTTCCTGGTGATCAACTGTCCTGCAAAGTTCAGCTCCAACTCTAATCAGTCACACCTACCTTTAATTTTCAAGCAATCCTGAAGACATTCATTAGTTGGTTCAGGTGTGTTTGAGTAGGGTTGGAGCTAAACTTTGCAGGACAGTCGATCGCCATTAACAGGGTTGGACACCCCTGTGCTAGAGGGTTACTGTGTATGTGCCGCTGGGCACAGCTTTCCTGATGCCACCGGGGTGGCATTTGCGCTGACGACTCGGGCCCGCCATCGCTGCTGCAGCTATATTTATGCCCGAGCCAGGGCCCGAGCACCGATGGTGTGGGCTCAAGCTCTTTATTCTGACTCCTCTTGTAGGATTATATTATTAGGGCCCGAGCACCGATGGTGTGAGGACCCTATTGTATCTGCTTTGTTTATTCTTCTTCTTCTTCTTCTTCTTCTCCAATATGAATCGCATTTTTGAGGGCCTAAACATGCTCGAAAAGTCCTGAAACTTTGCACACGCGTCAGACCTGGTGAAAATTTACGGCTGATATAGGTTTCAGAAGAGGGTGTGGCAAAATGGCTCGACAGCGCCACCTATCGTAAAAAAATCAACAGCCCTCGAGCTGTGTTTCACGTACATGCACGAAAATTGGCACACATATGTAAAGCATCAGTACCTACAAAAAAGACTCTTGGAGCAATATCCGAAACCCAACAGGAAGTCGGTTATTTTTAATTTTATGAGCAAATTTTGCATCATTTTTGTCATTTGCATGCCTTGTATTTTAACGAACTCCTCCTAGAGATTTATTCAGATCAACACCAAATTTGGTATGCCTAATCTAAAGGCCTTTGCGATGTTAAATTGCGAAGATCTTGAGTTTTCGTTGAAGGGCGTGTCCGTGGCGGCCTGACGAATTTCGATGATTCGCCATGAAAAATGAAGTTGCTATAACTCAGACATACAATGTCCAATCTGCCCCAAACTTCACATGTTTGATAAGACTCCTGACCTGAACAGATTGATATGCCCATATTCAGTTATAGTCATAGCGCCACCTACTGGCAACAGGAAGTGACATATTTTACGCTGTAACAAACTACCCCGAGAAATTTTATGACATAATGTTTTTTTTTTCAGTCACTCTATTCTAAAGGCCTGTGCGATGTTAAATTGTGAAGATCTTGAGTTTTCGTTAAAGGGCGTGTCCATGGCGCCGTCACAAAGTTCGATGTCTCGCCATGGGAATAAAAGTTATTGTAACTCAGGCATAAAATGTCCGATCTTGCCCAAACTTCACATGTTCGATAAGAGTCCTGGCCTGAACACATCTGATGGCCAATATTCCATTGGGTGTGGCAAAATGCCTCGATAGCGCCACCTATACATTTTCAACGGAGTGCGCCTCGAGCTACGTTTCACGTACATGTACAAAAATCGGTACACACATGTAACACACCAATAACTACAAAAAAGTCTCTTGGTACGAAATTCGAATCCCAACAGGAAGTCAGTTATTTTGAATTTTCTCTGCAAAATTTGTGTCGTTTTTGCCATTTTCAGGGGTTGTACTTTAACGAACTCCTCCTAGAGATTTTATTCAGATCAACACCAAACTTTGTCAGTGTAATCTAAAGGCCTTTGCGATGTTTAAATTGCGAAGATCTTGAGGTTTCGTTTAAGGGCGTGTCTGTGGCGGCCTTACAAATTTCGATGTTTCGCCATGAGAAAGGAAGTTGCTATAACTCAGACATACAATGTCCAATCTGCCCCAAACTTCACATGTTTGAGAAGACTCCTGACCTGAATATATCTACATGCCAATATTCAGATATCGCTATAGCGCCACCTGCTGGCAACAGGAAGTGACATGTTTTACGCCGTAACAAACTACTCCTAGAAATTTTATGACATTTTATAATTTTTTTTTTGGTCAGTCTAATCTAAAGGCCTTTGCGATGTTAAATTGTGAACATCTTGAGGTTTCATTAAAGGGTGTGGCCATGGCGCCGTGACAAAGTTCGATGTCTCGCCATGGGAATAGAAGTTGTTGTAACTCAGGTTTAAGATGTCCGATCTTCCCCAAACTTCACATGTTCGAAAAGAGTCTTGGCCTGAACACATCTGAAGGTAATTATTCCACTTTAATCATAGCGCCACCTGCTGACAACAGAAAATGGCTTGTTTTACACTAATTTAAACATGCAATGTCCAATCTGCACCAAACTTCAATATTTGATAAGAGTCATGGCCTGAAGATATCTAAAGGCCAATGTTCAGTTATAATCATAGCGCCACCTGCTGGCAATAGGACACCTCATGCATTATACTAACTCAAACATTCCATGTTCAGTCTGCACTTAATTTCATATGCTTGGTACAAGTGCTGGACTGAAGAAATCTACATGACAAAATCCAGTTATAGTCATGGCGCCACTAGCTGGCAGCAGGAAGATTGGCACATATAAATGACTTTGACATATTCCTCTTATATTTACCACATTAAACGCATATTTCTCGCCGTTCGCTGTTTTACAAAAGCCACCCGGTGGTGGTGAGCCCGGGTGCGAGGGCCCGTTCATCGCTGCTTGCAGCTTTAATTATTATTTTTATTATTATTTTTTTTTTTTTTTTTAACCTTCCGGGGGGTTTTTCAGGGCCTTAACATACTCAAAAACTCTTGAAAATTGGCACACACATTGGAACCTGCGGCCATCAGGATGCCGCAGAGGCTGGGACCCGGGCGTGTCACAGGGGCTCTACAGCGCCCCCTGGAACACAGTCAGAAATCTTGAACCATAGCTCACACATACTTGCATGTATTTATATTAAACTCTGTACACTTATAGATCTCATTGAGCCGAACAACTTTCGCGCTCTATGTCATAGGCTCCGCCCAACAGGAAGTGAGTTATTCAAGGCTGTTTCAAAAAAGCATGCTCTGGAATTTGATATACTCCTCTGAGGTTTTCCACCCGTTCTCCACGAAACTCGGTGAACATGATCTCAAGACATTGGGGATGAAAAATTGCGAAGATATTTTTGATATCTCGAACGGTTTGTCCGTGGCGAGGCGTTGAAATTAGGGCAAAAAATGAGAAACAGGAAATGTCTAATAACATCCACATACATTTTCTGATTTAGATCAAACTTCATCTGATTGTTTGATGTATGATGCCGATCGCATATATGTGACTATTAGGAGTCAAAGTTATAGCGCCACCAACTGGCAGCAGGAAGTGTGTCATTTTCAAAATGCTTTGTATTCAGCATCTTATTTTCACTCGATTTGCTTCAAACTTCATCAGGATAATGACAAAACACGGCCGATGTAAATCTGTTGTGGGGATATTGATATCTAATATAGTGTTGCCGTGGCAACGTGTCAATCTTGAATATTCTATTCTGGTGATTTTGAGGCAGATAAAATGCTCAGAATTACATGAAACTCAAAACACATATCAGTATTAATGATAGCTAGACAATGGAAAAAAGCACATGAAAGGGCGTGGAGGAGGCACTCTATAGCGCCACCTTTTGTCAAAAGTTGGGGGGTTAGTTTTAGCTACAGACACCAAACTCGGTACATATATTGTTCTTATCAAGACGGACAACTTTCTAATTTACAGTCATCAGCTACTACCAACAGGAAGTCGGCTATTTTGGTTTAAATGTGGATTTTTGGAAAAATATTGCTGTGAATTAATGCATACTACTCAGAGGAAAATTACACTATACACACCAAACTTTGTCTACATGATGACAAAACATTGAGGAACCTAAATTGCGAATGGATTTTGGATAGCTTGAATGGTTTTGCCGTGGTGATTTTTTGAAATAACAGTAAAAAGGGAAACATTACTTGTCTTGTATTTTTAAATTGCAGCTTGCAAACACTTCAAAACCATTTTTCATACAGAGTAGAAGTCATTCTGAGGAAATATGCATAGTTTCACGACTTTACAACACTGTATGGATAACAGAAAATTAAAAAACTGTCAGACATCTGATCTGACTCTGAGACCACTCTCTCTGTGTGTGAGGGAGGGGGGGGAGGGGGGGGGGGGGTGGCTGACAGAGAGAGAGAGAGAGAGAGAGAGAGAGAGAGAGAGAGAGAGAGAGAGTTAACATCTCTTTAATCACCAGAAAAAAATAAATAAATCAGTAATTGTGTGTTGTTGTTGTTGTTGTTGTTGTTGTTTTTTTATCATTACAGCTTAAGAAATCTCTTAGGCCTTATCATTTTCTGTCAGTTTTAGGGACAAAAAAAACCTAGTACAATTTGTAGGGCACAGACAACATGATTTTAAATAATTAGGTTAAGAATTATGTTAATTGCAACATAAAAAGATTTCTTTTAAAAAAACGTAGACTTAGCTGTAATGCAGGCAAAAATATTTTACAAATGCTTATAGATCAATAAAATCATTAAAAATGCTTTTTCGTTGAGTGAATAATAATTAGTCACATTGATATTCTTATATTTTTTTTCCAAGCACATTTTACCAATTCCAAATCACATCAATCTTAATAAATACTATACATTTGGTATTTAATAATTTATGAGTGATATATAATTGTCCTTTAAGACTGGAAGTGGAAAAACTCCTTATATTCAGGAGTGCTGAATTATTAGGCATGTTTTCTTGTGTCATGCATTGGTCATAGAGCTCATTGTAGTGGTGCCTCGTGTTTAAATAGTTTTTTTTATACTTTATACAGGTTCACACGTACTCCGTCTGCAGTGCGTATACAGTATGTGTGTATGCAGTGCAGAAGCAGCAGCGAGAGCGAGTTATTGTAACGCGAAAGCAGATTAAAATAATGCGCAAGCGCGAATCTATCCGTTCGGACACAGATTTCCTTTTCTTTGTCACAAAAAACAGACACGCGTGCTCAGATACATGCTGCTCTCGCTCGGAGAGAGAGCGCGCGCAAACTTAAAACGCGTCTCATCTGCTCAAACTGTGTCCTGCGAACTCACAACTCTCTCTCTATGCTCATGAGCTAGATATTCATTCTTTTCGCACCTTTCTATTTCTAACCTTTTTTGTTCACATCTTTTACCGTGTGCGGTGTGAACGCTCTGATCCATTAACATGGGCTCGGAAAAAATACGCATTAACAGACAGCGTGTGTGAACTTGGATTTACAGAGGCATAAGTTCTGTTCTCGCGCTCCATTTAGGCGCCCTTCATTCTGACTGGTTCAGATAGCAACACCAAACGTGCAGTGTGTAATACCAATCATGGCCACCACTAGATGGAGCTATAGGATTACTTTTAAATAATTGTTGTTGAAACGTGTATAGAGCATTTAAATCATTTATAAAAATCTTTCAAAGTAAAGTAATATGTATTTTAAAAAGCTAATGAATTTGACGGCTAATATAGTTTTATATAATAATTTCACAAATGTTTATAGATCATTAAAAGGATTTTTAAAAATGGTTATAGATAATCAAAAGAATCATGACCACCACTAGATGGAGCTATAGGATTACTTTTAAATAACTGCATTAACATGAACTAACAATGAACAATCTATTTTTCAGATCATTTTTTAATCTTTTTTATGTTAATCCTATCATTAAAAATATTAATGTTAATGTTATTTCACAGTAGTACATAAACTATCTTAAAATAAAACTGTAAATAAAAAATGTATTAGTAAATAATGTATTTAAAATATTTTTAACTAAGCTTTAATTAACATATGTGTGTGTGTGTTAAATGATATAGTTAAATAATATAGTCTTTAACATTAGTACAAGCTAAGTATTAACAACATATCTTTTACTGCATTTTTTGTGGTTAGTAAAAAAAATAATATGTTAATTCATGGTACAGTAACTGATGTACATTAACTATAAATTTTAATTAATAATGTAGTAATCCATTTTTAACATAATATTAACTAAGATTCATAAATGCTATATAAATGATGTACATGTTAACTTATATAATGTTAAAAACTAAATCCTTATTGAAAAGTGTTAGAATAATTTTAGAATAATATATATATTTATATATTGTTTGTGTGTGTGTGTGTGTGTGTGTGTGTGTGTGTGTGTGTGTTAAAGACAGATAGAGAGAGACTCACATTAATAAATGCCATACAATTGTTGTTAATGTAATTTAATATAATTAATGTTAATAACTGAAACCTTATTGGAAGTGTTACTCAAGTTTTATATGTTGTGTTGTGTGTGTGTCTCTTGATGGTTCGGATTAACCCTTTCATTGCTGTATGCCTTAATTCCAGACTGCTAAAGTAAGGTGTGCCCAATCCTGTTCCTGGTGATCGACTGTCCTGCAAAGTTCAGCTCCAACTCTAATCAGTCACACCTACCTTTAATTTTCAAGCGATCCTGAAGACATTAATTAGTTGCTTCAGGTGTGTTTGAGTAGGGTTGGAGCTAAACTTTACAGGACAGTCGATCGCCATTAACAGAGTTGGACACCCCTGAGTTAGAGGGTTACTGTGTATGTGCCGCTGGGCACAGTTTTCCTGATGGCACCGGGGTGGCGTTTGCGCTGACGGCTCGGGCCCGCCATCGCTGCTTGCAGCTATATTTATTATTATTATTATTATTTTTTTTATTTTTTTTTTAACCTTCCGGGGGTTTTTGGAGGCCTTAACATACTCAAAAACTCTTGAAAATTGGCACACACATTGGAACCTGCGGCCATCAGGACGCCGCAGAGGCTGAGACCCGGGCGTGGCACAGGGGCTCTACGGCGCCCCCTGGAACAAATTCCGAAATCTTGAACCATAGCTCACACATACTTGCATGTATTTATATGAAACTCTGTACACTTATAGATCTCATTGAGCCGAACAACTTTCGCGCTCTATGTCATAGGCTCCGCCCAACAGGAAGTGAGCTATTCAGGGCTGTTTAAAAAAAGCATGCTCTGGAATTTGATATACTCCTCTGAGGTTTTCCACCCGTTCTCCACGAAACTCTGTGAACATGATCTCAAGACATTGGGGATGAAAAATTGCCAGGGGATTTTTGATATCTCGAACGGTTTGTCCGTGGCGAGGCGTTGAAATTAGGGCAAAAAATGAGAAACAGGAAATGTCTAATAACATCCACATACATTTTCTGATTTAGATCAAACTTCATCGGATTGTTTGATGTATGATGCCGATCGCATATATGTGACTATTAGGAGTCAAAGTTATAGCGCCACCAACTGGCAGCAGGAAGTGTGTCATTTTCAAAATGCTTTGAATTCAGCATCTTTTTTTCACTCGATTTGCTTCAAACTTAATCAGAATAATGACAAAACACGGCCGATGTAAATCTGTTGTGGGGATATTGATATCTAATATAGTGTTGCCGTGGCAACGTGTCAATCTTGAATATTCTATTCTGGTGATTTTGAGGCAGATAAAATGCTCAGAATTACATGAAACTCAAAACACATATCAGTATTAATGATAGCTATACAATGGCAAAAGCACATGAATAGGGCGTGGAGGAGGCACTCTATAGCGCCACCTTTTGTCAAAAGTCGGGGGGGGTTAGTTTTAGCTACAGACACCAAACTCGGTACATATATTGTTCTTATCAAGACAGACAACTTTCTAATTTACAGTCATCAGCTACGACCAACAGGAAGTTGGCTATTTTGGTTTAAATGTGGATTTTTGGAAAAATATTGCTGTGAATTAATGCATACTACTCAGAGGAAAATTACACTATACACACTAAACTTTGTCTACATGATGACAAAACATTGAGGAACCTAAATTGCGAATGGATTTTGGATAGCTTGAACGGTGTTTTGCCGTGGTGTTTTTTTGAAATAACAGTAAAAAGGGAAACATTACTTGTCTTGTATTTTTAAATTGCAGCTTGCAAACACTTCAAAACCATTTTTCATACAGAGTAGAAGTCATTCTGAGGAAATATGCATAGTTTCACGACTTTACAACACTGTATGGATAACAGAGAAAATAAAAAAAACTGTCAGACATCTGATCTCACTCTGAGGCCACTCTCTCTGTGTGAGGGAAGGGAGGGGGGGGGGGGGGGGGGGGGGTTGGCTGACAGAGAGAGAGAGAGAGACAGAGAGAGAGTTAACATCTCTTTAATCACCAGAAAAAAATAAATAAATCAGTAATTGTGTGTTGTTGTTGTTGTTGTTGTTGTTTTTTTATTCATCTTAATAAATCTCTTAGGCCTTATCCTTTTCTGTCAGTTTTAGTGACAAAAAAAAACCTAGTACAATTTGTAGGGCACAGACAACATGATTTTAAATAATTAGGTTAAGAATTATGTTAATTGCAACATAAAAAAGATATAAAAAAAAAACGTAGACTTAGCTGTAATGCAGGCAAAAATATTTTGCAAATGCTTATAAATCAATAAAATCATTAAAAATGCTTTTTCGTTGAGTGCATAATAATTAGTCACATTGATATTCTTATATTTTTTTTCCAAGCACATTTTACCAATTCCAAATCACATCAATCTTAATAAATACTATACATTTGGTATTTAATCATTTATGAGTGATATATAATTGTCCTTGAAGACTGGAAGTGAAAAACTCCTTATATTCAGGAGTGCTGAATTATTAGGTATGTTTTCTTGTCATGCATTGGTCATAGAGCTCATTGTAGTGGTGCGTCGTGTTGAAATAGATTTTTATACATTATACAGGTTCACACGTACTCCTCTGCAGTGCGTATACAGTATGTGTATGCGGTGCAGAAGCAGCAGCGAGAGCGAGTTATTGTAACGCGAAAGCACATTAAAATAATGCGCGATCGCGAATCTATCCGTTCGCACACAGATTTCCTTTTCTTTGTCACAAAAACAGACACGCGTGCTCAGATGCATGCTGCTCTCGCTCGGAGAGAGCGCGCGCACTTAAAACGCGTCTCATCTGCTCAAACTGTGTCCTGCGAACTCACAACTCTCTCTATGCTCATGAGCTAGATATTCATTCTTTTCGCACCTTTGTATTTCTAACCTTTTTTGTTCACATCCTTTACCGTGTGCAGTGTGAACGCTCTGATCCATTAACATGGGCTCGGAAAAAAATACGCATTAACAGACAGCGTGTGAACCTGGATTTACGGAGGCATATGTTCTGTTTTCTCGCGCTCCATTGAGGCGCCCTTCATTCTGACTGGTTCAGATACCAACACCAAACGTGCAGTGTGTAATACCAATCATGACCACCACTAGATGGAGCTATAGGATTACTTTTAAATAATTGTTGTTGAAACGTGTATAGAGTATTTAAATCATTTATAAAAATCTTTCAAAGAAAAGTAATATGTATTTTAAAAAGCTAATGAATTTGACGGCTAATATAGTTTTATATAATCATTTCACAAATGTTTATAGATCATTAAAAGGATTTTTAAAAATGGTTATAGATAATCAAAAAGTGTTGGCAACATTTTATAATAAGCTCTCATTGGTTTACATTAGTTAATGCATTAACTAACATGAACTAACAATGAACAATCTATTTTTCAGATCTTTTATTAATCTTTTTTTATGTTAGTTAATCCTATCATTAAAAATATTAATGTTAATGTTATTTCACAGTACATAAACTATCTTCAAATAAAACTGTAAATAAAAAATGTATTAGTAAACAATCTATTTAAATATTTTTTTAACTAAGCTTTAATTAACATATATGTGTGTGTGTTAAATGATATAGTTATAAATAAATATAGTCTTTAACATTAGTACAAGCTAAGTATTAACAACATGTTTTTACTGCATTTTGTTGTGTTAGTTAGTAAAAAAAATAATATGTTAATTCATGGTACAGTAACTGATGTACATTAACTATAAATTTTAATTAATAATGTAGCAATACATTTTGAACATAATATTAACTAAGATTCATAAATGCTTTTAAAATGATGTACATGTTAACTTACATCATGTTAAAAAACTAAATCCTTATTGAAAAGTGTTTTGATAATTTTAGAATAATATATATATATATATTGTTCTTTGTGTGTGTGTGTGTGTGTGTGTGTGTGTGTGAGAGAGAGAGAGAGAAAGACAGATAGAGAGAGACTCACATTAATAAATGCCAGACTATTGTTGTTAATGGTAATTTAATATAATTAATGTTAATAACTGAAACCTTATTGGAAGTGTTACTCAAGTTTTATATGTTGTGTTGTGTGTCTCTTGATGGTTCGGATTAACCCTTTCATTGCTGTATGCCTTAATTCCAAACTGCTAAATTAAGTGTGCCCAATCCTGTTCCTGGTGACCGACTGTCCTGCAAAGTTCAGCTCCAACTCTAATCAGTCTGGCGAAGAGACATTATCTAAAATAACCTGAGACCATATGAAATGACTCACTCACGCTATCCCAGACGAATATTATTATGCAGACAGATGAACACTTGGGATTAATCTTTAAACTTTAACCATGTCTGAAGAACTTCACAAAGCTGTCTGCAAGACCAAACTTTCAATATTTTCTTCTTTTTCCCCAGTGTCATTCTGTCTGACAGCCTTACGTTAATCTTCTTAAAACGTCACTACTCTCTATCACACCTGTGCAATGGGAGAGTTTCAGAAAGTTTCTTAAACTTAGGTATTATTAGTTTCTTTAGCAGCTCTTTAAAGGGATACTCCACCCCAAAATTATTATTTTTTTATTAATCACTTACCTCCATGTCATTCCAAACCCGTAAAAGCTCCGTTCCTCTTTGAAACACAATTTAAGATATTTCGAATGAAAAACTGGGATGATACAGAAGAGCCCCCTACGCAGCATACGGTTATATGGAGAGACACAGAGGAGACTGTTGACAAATGAATTGATGAATAAAGTTCGTTATTTGTGTTTTACTTCGCTTAGAAAAAGTGTTCCCGTTGTTTCATATAACCCAGATTGCACGTCTAATGGCAGATGGAGTATTCTGATGAGACTTTCATACCTTTCATGGACCTTGACACTGTTATTTATTTGGCAGTCTATGGGACAGTCACAGGCCTCCCGGTATTTTTCATCCAAGACTATCTTAAATTGTGTTCCGAAGACGAATGGAGTTTTTACTGGGTTTGGGGGTAAGTGATTTTTTGGTGGAGTATCCCTTTAAGAGATAGTTTGCCCAAAATGCTGTCTGTTTTATGTGGAACACTTATGTGGATATAACTGTTTTTGTCCATGCAATGAAGTCATTTGGACCCCACTGACTTTCACTGACTTGAGGGTGAATAAAATGACAGAAAGTTCATTTTTGGTCGAACTGTCCCTTTTAGGCAAGATACCCCATGGGTAAAAACATATAACTAACAGATATCAGCATATCTTCCCCAGTTGGTTGCTTATATTCACAATTGCAAAAATATTTAGTATGACAGGTTTTCTAAAATGTTATGTTTTATATATGCAAATGAGATGCTATTTATTTTAATGAACACTAATTTTTATATATTTCAAGAACAGAGATTTAAACATTTTGGATGAAGCCAAGTTCAAAACTTCTTGTTCCATTTTCTTGAGATAATAGAGTCAACGAGAGATTTTTTGGAGCTCTTTTTATCACAGAGAATTATGGAAACATTTGGAACAATTCAGCCCTTTTTTTCCCCTCGCACTAAGGAGAAAAATAGTCATAACTCCAATATATAGACACAGAAAAAGTCAGAACAGTGAGATAAAAAGTTATAATTACTTTTTTCATTCTTTATTCTCTGAAGGAATAATAATAAAAATAAAAAAACTTCGACATGTATTCAAAAAAAAAAACTCAGAGAAAAAAAATCTGAATTGTAAGATTTAAACTCAGATTTGCATGAAAAAAGTTGCAATTATATTTATTCCTTATTTGAGAAAAAATAGAATTTTGAGATGTAAACTTAGAATTCTTAGAAAAAAGTCAGAAATTTGAGTTTATATTGAAAAATTCTGACATTTTTTGAGAATTGTGAGAAGAAAATTCTGAATTGTGTGATAAAAAGTTTTATACAGTATAAATTATCCTGTGGCAGAAACAGGCTTCCATAGAAAACAACAGCCAGAAAGAAAAAAAGCATGTTTTTAGAAATAAAATGTTATAAAATCTGGCAAACAACATATGAACAAACCCCTCTGTGAAAACCTTCCGACTATAGATAGGAATACAACTGTAAAGTTCAGTAAGTGCTACTGAAGTATAGATTTCTGGCTCAGTGCAGGAGAAAAAAACTCATTTTGAAAAGAACAGCCTTTAAAGACAATCGTGACAATTGAAGTCTACATGCAAATAAAAGCACAATAAAATAAACAGAACTGTATTTTGGATAATTTCTTTCTACTGCTAGCTCTGACACAACACATTACAAAAAGCCAAACAGCCCCCCCACCACCCCCAAAAATGGGCAGGACAAGAACAAAACCAGCCATAATGAAACTAAAGAATCCCAAAACTGCAATTGAAAATGAACTTAACTAGGCCATAGTTACTCAAAGCAAAAGGCATATGCGTCTGAAAAGCAATGGGACCCTTTTGCATTGCTTTTTCCTTCATGCACATTAGAAAATGTGCAATTCCTATCGCTGCTATACCTCCACAAACATGTTTCCCATGACTGATTATAATGAGTTAGGGCTGCAGCTCGCGTTGCCTCCATTAGTGAATGCCATTTTGCATTGTATTGCAACACAAAGGTCAAATGTAAGGACAAAATGTACATTCTCCGCTTTACAATACTGGGACATCAAAGCAGGCCTGTCTGGGGTAACGAGGCATGCATGCTCATTTGGGACACTTTCTCCATCAGTGAGTAAGAAAACCTCTTCTTAGTAATGTTAGGACTAACAAAGATAGTCTCTAATAGCGGCTCCTCTGTGATCTGGTTTCAAAGCCTCAAGCCAGGATTTAATTGCTGATTGTTTTTAACAGCAGATTCGGCTCCCTCTCTGTTTCGACTATGGATTCGCTGTCAGCACACTGAATTTTGAGGAAGCGTATGCCTCTTTTGATGGCTCTGCACATTCCATATCCTTGTTAAAATTCAAACCAAATTTATATGACTGCTAATAGAGAACATTTTTGCAATGGCGCAAAAACAGTCAACAGCACATTTATAAGCGTGGATTTTCCATACAGGCCCATCACTCACTTGTTCAACAGGGATCTCTGGTTTTAATAATGCTCTATAAACACTTAATACAACAGACTGAGCGTATAAACCAAGATAAAGGTCTGTATATTGTGTGCATAAGGCTGCAACAGAAACTCTGTGGTTTGCTTTCATCAAAAGTGGACAGAGACATGCAGAAGAGACTGCTTTCTTTTTGACTGCTGTCCAGTGCGGCAGAGCTGTTCGATTAAACCCTGAGTACATTTCTCATTCTATTTCCAGGCATCAGACGCACACACGAGTGTGCTAAAACCTCAGCTGACCCTTGACTGTCCTCGCAGACATCGACTGACTCGGCACGATTGTATTTGAACTCCTATGAGAGACCCAGCGGGGATCCGGCAGACTGGTTGCTAGAGAGACTCAATGAACGGTCAGGAAATGACCCATAGAGCTCAGTTCTCTCTCCAGACGGGTTCTCTTCAAACATTTTTGCTTGCGCCACAGAACGCTTAATGCTTTTTAAAACACTGTCCTTTTTTTTTCGTTTATCACCTAGAGAGAAAAAGAGTGTCCTCACATAAACGTTGGCAGAACACCGTAGACCTTACAAATCAGTGGTGACTGTTTGTACTGCCCTGCAAAAATAATTTTGCCTTAAATATATATACTTTATATATTTTTCAATATACTTTATATTTTTTCATATACTATCCTATATATATATTTATATAATATATATAATATATTACTGGAAAATGTTATAATTTTATATATAAAATTATATATATTATAAATATATTTATTGTATATACTGTAGTATATAAAATTGTTTATTATTTTTATTTTTAATACTTTTTTCATTGCCGATTATAGCAAGTACACAGAAAATTCACTTTGCAACAAAAATAAGAAACATTATATACATCCCACTATTAATTTTGCATTCCCCCTCCTATGGCTATTTATTTAGTTATAATGATTATATATATATATGTAGACCTACAGGCTTTAATAAATTACAAACAAAACAACTTTTTTACTTACTGTCTTATTTAGTATCATTTAGTATTTTTATAAACACAGTTTATTTGTTAATGGGTCGGTGTAAAATGAAAACATACAGCGGTCTTTATATTTTAGAAAGTGTTTGCTCATAAGGGTATCATACTCAATATTTTAAAAACAACTATAGCCTATTTTAACACATTGTGATATGGTGAAATCAGTAATGATAACTTATCAGTAGCTGTCATTTTCAAAATCCTTAAGTACACAAAATCTGCTTAATTTTGAGTCGTACATCACTGTAAGTAAGTATAAGTGAATCAAATGCTGATTCATTAGCTCCAAATAGGACTAAAAAGCACTATAAAATTTAAAAATAGTCCAGAACACTCAAAACATGGCCCCCATTTTATGGTTGTTTTTAAATTATTTAGATTTTTGAAGCTGGTTATCACTATATCTGAACTGCTGTTGAAGATTTGTCATAATGCTTATTTTTCGTAACCAGAATTAACAGAATAACAGAATTTGAATTTTTGGAAAGTTCTCACAAGAAGTCATGAACAAACATTCTTCCAGTAATGTTAATAGAATGATCATTAAAAGTTCTCTCCGGTCATTCACATAATGTTCTTCTAACGTTAGCACAAAACATTATTTATACATCGTTTATGTTTGTTGGACATTCAACAAAGATATTTTATTGTTGGTTTGATTGTTGGGGATTTTGAGTAGTAGATGATGAATTATCTCTGCAGGAACAACAGCCAGATATGATAATTTTCTCTCAACTATTTTAGTTGTGGTGATCTCCCAACTGCTCCCTGGGCACCGCAGCATAAATGGGCTGCCCACTGGCTCTGTGTGTGTGTTTCATGGTGTGTGTGTGTGTTCACTGCTGTGGTGTGTGCACTTTGGATGGGTTAAATGCAGAGCACGAATTCTGAGTGGTGGGTCACCATACTTGGCTGTATGTCACGTCACTTTTTTAGAGCAGGAATTCTCAGGGACCCTCTTACAGGGGAGAACATTTTTCCATGGACCCCTTCATAATTACAACACTGATTCAGCATATGCTTACTAGAGTTTGTACTCTTTAACACCATTGGATCTGTGAACATGGAGTCGTGACAACAGAGTATGTGGATCCAAGTGCAGGCTTTATTTAAAGTGTGGTCAGACAGGCAGGGTCAAAACAACTACAAACAGGTATAATCCAGGGCAGACAAAAGGGTAATCCAATACACAAAGTAAAAGGTTGGGGCCAGGCAGCAAAATGATCAGAAAACAAGGAACAGTCCAGGGTCAAAAACAAGGCAAGGCAAGGCAACAAGGAACACGGAAACTCTGAAAACACAGAAACTAGGGCAAGACACAGGCAAAACATTTAATACTGAGCCATGTGAAAGAGAGAAACCAGCCTTTAAATAGGGTGAAACAGATTCGGGGTGAGGTAACGAGACACAGGTGAAATGCAATCAGTGATAATGAGCCTAGGCAAAAGGATTATGGGGAATGAAGTACGGGGAAAAGAGGCAAGGGTCTTTAAATGGAGTGCCCACTAGCATGGGAACTCCAGCTAGAGATTGTGACAGAGCCCCCCCCCCCCCACCAAGGAACTGCTTCCAGATGTTCCAAACCGAATAGACTAAAGTCCAGGAGGGAGGTGCACAGACGACCAGCAGAGCAGATGGGACCGAAGGTACCCACGGCGGCACAGATGACCACCACAGCAGAACAGACAGGATTGAAGACCCCCACGGCGGAGCAGATGAGTACCAGGTGGAGGGTGATGGAGCTGAAGGCCACTTCAACGGAGCTGAAGGTGCAGGATACCACCAAGGCGGATCAGGGCAGAACTGGGACATAGAGCACAGAAAGGTTACAAAAACGGCCTCTGTGCCCGTAACCGGATTGGCAGACAGTTCAGACATGGCATCTTTTTGACCGTAACAGGGTAAGCAGAGATTTTCATGGGGCAGCCCTTTTGACTGTGGCTGGACAGTCAGAGAGTTCGGAACCTCCTTGGTCATTACAGGAAAAACAGAGAGTTTCAGGACCGGCCTTCTTAGCAATAATAGAACAGTTACAGAGTTCACAGGTGTCCTCCATAGCCGTGACAGGAAAGGCAGAAAGTTCACAGATGGCCTCCATAGCTGTGATAGGACAGGCAGAGAGTTAACAGACGGCCTCTTTGGACATGACAGGACCATCAGAGGGTTCACAGACGGTCTCTTTTGCCTCTGGATGTTCTGCAGCAGAAGCCGAACGCCACACCAACCCCTCTGGAGGAGCTGGAGTGGACGGCTTTTGCTTCGGGAGGTTCTGCAGTGCAAACTGCCACCTTGGGAGGAGCTGGACTCGAGTGACTATAGTCACTTGAACAGGAAATGGGCACTCCTGGCTGTGACGAGGGAACTGGAGTCATTGGAACTGGAAACTGCACTTCTGGCCGTGACGAGAGAACTGCAGTCCATTGGAACTGGGAACTGCACTCCTGGCCGTGACGAGGAACTGAAGTCATTGGAACAGGGAATGGAACTGGCCCTGGCAGCACAAACCGCCACCTCTGGTAGCATTGTGGGTGTGTGTGTGTTGCCTAAACACATAGAATGGCGACCGCCATTACAGGGAGCACTGAGTCTAAGGTAACAGTCTCTAT
Source organism: Cyprinus carpio (assembly GCF_018340385.1). NCBI lineage: Eukaryota > Metazoa > Chordata > Actinopteri > Cypriniformes > Cyprinidae > Cyprinus > Cyprinus carpio. The sequence continues at coordinate 16,949 of NW_024872855.1, forward strand.
GTAGGCCTGTGCTGAGGCCCTTGGGATGCCCGCTGCTTGCACCGACATCAGCGGTGGATCCTCCATACTGGATGCCAGTCTCGGATGCCTTGGGACGAGACTCCTAAATGGCAGCCATGAAGGGACGAGACTCTGGGGATTGGCAGTCATCTTGTGAAAAGTCTCTAAGTGGGTGCCATAGTGGGACCAGTCTCTGGAATGGCGGACACTGTGTAAGAATCGCGTTGCTCGTCCACGACCCCACAATAAAAGCAGAACCACTCAATTGCAGTGCAAGATTGATGTTATGTTCTAATGTCCAGTTAGGGCTGTGCAGCGCATACACAAAATGAGTTGGTTCAGATAGTCCTCCCCCCGAAAATGTATCATTAAACACACCTTGTCAAATGAGGTTAAGTGAGCCAGTTCAATAAAGAGTGACACATACTCCTCAATGGGCCACTCACCTTGATGGAGTCACATAACTTGTGCTGCTGGAATCATGGCTGGGGTGGATAACTGAATAAAAGCCCGCTGGATCCGGGTATGGCTCAGTATTCTGTAACATGGAGTTGTGACAACAGAGTAGTGGATCCAAGTGCAGGCTTGATCTTAGTGCTGCGTTCGACACCATAGATCATGATTATACTCATAGATCGTTACAAAACTATACAGGTATTCAAGAGAAGGCTTTAAGATGGTTTAGATCCTACCTGTCCGATTGCTACCACTTTGTTTATTTAAATGGGGAGTCCTCTCAATTATCACCAGTAAAGTATGGAGTGCCACAAGGATTTGTCCTATGTCCTCTGCTATTTTCAATATATATGTTGCCCCTTGGTATTATTAGTATTATTATAGAAAATGCAGAATTATTTTCCACTGTTATGGTGATGATACTCAACTATGTATCTCAACAAGACCATATGAAGCTTCTAAATTATCTAAGCTAAGAGAGTGTGTTAAAAATATACAAGATTGGATGACCAATGATTTTCTCATATTAAATTCGATAAGACAGAGATATTACTTATTGGACCAAAAAAAAAAAAAAAAAAAAACTGTACACAGAATCTCTTGGATTACAGTTGGCAACTAGAAAGATGTACTGTTACTTTCCTCTACAGTCAAAAATCTGGGGTGTTATATTAGACAGCAACTTGTCCCTTTTGAAAATTATATTTCCAATGTTACAAAAACAGCATTCTTCCATCTTAGAAACATTGGTCAAGCTATGAAATATGTTAACTGTTTCTGATGCAGAAAAGCTAGTTTCATGCATTCATGACCTCTAGACTGGACTATTGTAGTGCACTGCTAGGGGGTTGTCCTACATCCTCAATAAACAAGCTACAGGTAGTCCAATGTACTTTTCTGCCATATGTACATTAATTAACTGACAGTCACCACTGATAAGCTAACTGCTAAATAGATTGTGGAAACTTAATTTTCTGTAATGCTGCTGTTGCTAAAATTTGTATCTGAAAGTGCTATACAAATATACTTGAATTGATTTATTTGAATTGAATTGAATTATTAAAAGTGTGGTCATTAAAAAAGTCAAGAGTCTGTAATGGAGTGCCCTGTAGCAAAGCTCTAGCGAATTTGATATTTTATGTAATCAAAATGTAATCAAATGAAACATGTAACAGTTCCTTTTAAGGTTTAACCTACTGTAAAAAAATTAAAACATGGATTAAAATTTGTTGGATTATTCCTGTAAAAATTAATTTCGTTACTACATCACTACTACTTCTGCTCGTGAGAAGTACAGTAGGCTGCATTTTTACTGTACAATCCTAATATATTTGTCCACAATTTCAAGTTTAAACCAAACTCTTATGTTTGACCAGACTGTCGAGAAGACCTTTGAGTTTCTGTGTATACAGTTTCTATATATATTTTTTTTTCATCAAATAAAACCATGAAAAATCTCATGAAGTGACTCTCAGAGCGGTTCTGGAGATGTTATGTAGCTATTTATGTACTCATGTAGGGTGAGAAAACAGACGCTGAAAACAGTGTGAGCCATTATGCGGGCTTCAGTAGGCTATGTGTGTAGTAGGCTAGTCTGCATCATTCATTCACACAGAGACACACAGAACATGCAGTTCTTTTTAATTAGTTTTAATACAGTTCTTTTAACTTCATTTAAATATCTTTTTGCGGTTTTAATACTCACAGACCCTAGTCCATATTGCGATTTGATTAAGTAGGCTACTGACCCTTTAGATTTATTTCTTAATCTATAATTTCGTGACATTCCATGTTATACAATTCCATTTTGACTGGATTATGTAATCCCGTCTGTGTTTTGTGCATCACAGGAATCATAATTGCCCTAAAAATTTTTCCGCGGACCCCCGACTAGTCAACTGTATGGGTGCGCGGACCCCACTTTGAGAACCCCTGGTTTAGAGAACATTCAAGTAACATTCCCATATGTTTGCAAAGTTATAAAGTTCTCTTAATGTTGTCTTTAATGTTCACGTAGGCTAACCAAAAAAAAGAAAGAAAGGGGGGAAAAACATTAAAAATTAAAAAAGGATGTTTTGTACATTCAGAGAATATTCAGAAATAACATTTTTACATTTACATTGTACATTTAGTCATTTTTGCAGATGCTTTTATCCAAAGCGATCCAAAGCGACAATGGTGGATACATAAAGTGATTTTCTTAAAGAGGCAAACAGACACAGGAAGTGCTTGTAGTACAAGTTTTTAGACATTGTGTTCAAAATAAATATAAGGTGTAGAAAGAGAAGGAACAAATAAAGAGAAACGACAATTGTTTTTTGTTTTTGTTTTTTATGATGAAGTCCAGTACTTCGAAGAGATGAGGTTTTCAGCTTTCGCTTGAAACATTGTCAGGGATTCCGCATTCCGGATAGGGGTGGGAAGATCATTCCACCAGCCAGGAATGGTTGAACGAGAATATTTTGGAAAGTGATTTTGAGCCTCTCTGTGATGGGTACCACTTGCAGATCTCAGACTTCTGGAAGGGCGATATTGATTCTAAGAGTGAGTGGAAGTGGGTGGGGTGCTGAGCCTGTGGCTGTTCGCTATATTCAAGCATCAATGTCTTGAACCTGATGCGAGCCCAACCGGTAGCCAGTGCAAGGAGATAAAGATAGGTGAAAACATGGGCTCGTTGAAGACCATCGTGCTGCTGCATTCTGAATCATTTGTAGAGGTTTGATTGTGCTTGATGGAAGTCCAGCCAGAACGAGCATTGCAGTAGTCCAGCCTAGTAAATGACAAGGGCCTGGACAAGAAGTTGTGCAGCATGCTCCATTACAAAGGGCTTCATTATTTAAAATTATTTGAAATAATTTTCATGAGAATTTTAGCAAAATGTTCTTAGAACATATTTTAGTTAGCTGGGATTCCTTTAATAGCCTACACAACATTGAAAACAATCTTAAAACATTTTTACTTCACAGGTAAATTCATGTTGTTTTAAGTATGTTTTGATTTTTTTCTGGACATACCTGAACATTTTTTGTCATATACTGTAATTTGCCAAAAAAAAAAAAAAAAAAAAAAAATTCAATATAAAACTTTACCATAGGAAGGTCAAGTGTATTTTAATAACTTCCATCCAGCATGACTATGGGAAAAATTCTCTTCTCTCTCCTGTAACGTCAGCTGTTTCTTCTTAACATTGTTATAGGGGGTGGCTGCCTAATGTTTTTTCCAAACAGCCCAGAGACAGTGACACAGAGTTTACTCTTGATTACGATCTTCCTCGTTGCAGTACAAGTCAAGAGTATGAATTACTCTGCCCTGTTTCTGAGCCATCGCCGATGCTTGCCCAAGCAGGTAGCGTCCAGAGGCCGGCGGCCCATATTGCTCCCATGAACAAAACAGCCCGGGGTGCCCACTGCTGATTCAGCTGCCCAGTGAGAGGAGACCACAGTCATCACTTTTCCCAGCACAGGAACACCTCAACCTTACTGAACACAGCATTGTCCATACTTCAGTTTCAATGAAGACAATGTAAGTTTATCATGGAAAGTAGGCTCAACTTAGAGTCTAAGCAAGAAACTAGTATCATACAACTCTATTAATCCTGATATTTAAAAGCATTGTGCACAATATCAGATGAAGAAAAAAATTAGGTTACCACCACTGTCTGAAAAATCTCTGTGGGTTTGAATTAAACGATAAGCATCTAATGCGAGCCTGACCAAGCAAAGAGTGGTGGTATCGCTCTTCCTTTCCAATTAGCCGTCTGTGCGACTTCCTGACAAATAGTTTCCTCGCTTGCAGCTTCAGGACAGAGTATGGTGGATTCTGCAGAAACTTGGATTGGTTTGTGTGTGTGGTGTGTTTTCAGAGCAAAATCTGCTTGCAAATACGCAAGGAAGTAAAACAATTCCCACCACTGTAAGGACACAAGGTCAGGGGACAGTTATCTCTTAAGGTTCACTTCAAAAAATTCCCCCACTGAATTACAGATTTAAAATGATTCAAGATTTACATTTCTATGAGGGTTGTGTGGAAATATAAATTATAATTTTTCCAGAGATATTCGTTTCCGTGCTGTGTTCTAAATCTGGACCAACAGTAACTTGAAGTAGGGAGACATATTTGGTTCATTGTTTTTACTTGTTTATATCACATCTTTACAAGATTGGCTTATTCACTAACACTTATTATATGACATTAAAACATTTACATACAAATACAAAAACTAGGAAAATTATTAGCTGGATCTCTAAAATACAAAGGCCAAATAGATGGCAAGAACAACACATGCTAAGGGATGATACTTGTTAATTTATACAATATATGAATGAAACAGTTCCTCTGTGTGAGCTGCCCACATAATAAAACAGAAAACCTAGTTAGCAAAAAAAGGTATATTTTGATTTTAGAGAAAGCCACGATTCAAAAAATGATTCTGGTTAAATAAAAACTATTTTTCTCAAAGTGAAAACAAATCAGATTTTACTTGAGGGAAGGGAGAAAAGCTTTGATATTTAACAATACAACTCAGATCTACAAAAGTAACCTTTATGAACGACAACATTAGAATTGAAAATAAATAAAAACATGCATTTTTGCTGCTAACCTTGCAGATATAATTTTGGGAGGAAGAAAAAAACTGGTTAAGTTTTTTTTATCCACAAACCATGTAACAACACACTTTTCAAAAACCACATTTATCTTCCATTAGAGTAACCTATTACACATGTATAATAAACCAAATAATATTATTCCAAAGATGACAAAGGGAAAGAACGAGAAGAGATCCTTCATTCGGACTATAAATGTATAAAAGAATAAGACAAAAATGTATAAATAAACTCTATAAAGTAAGCATCTTCAAGTGTCTGTGGAAAATAAAATAAGAGCCTAACACGTCTGTACAATATGACATGGACTCTGTGCTTAAAGGGAGTCCAGGTTGACGGGTGGTTTATCCAAGTCAGTAACAGAGATACATGGGCTATAATCAGGTAATCTTCAGCATCTCCTCTTCATCCGTCTCTCAGGTATGGAGCTAAGGAGGAATATAGCAGCGTTGTGATTAGTGTAAACAAAGAGCATTCAAGCCCAGAGTTCTGAGCTTTCTCCCAACGCATCTCTAACTGATGCTTTGCAATTCCTGGGTTGTGGGATCACA
>NW_024872856.1:0-1804 GCF_018340385.1 Cyprinus carpio
ATTTAAGCAGCTGCCTTAATCAAAAGAGCATGCAGATCTATTCTCCCCTCCCATCCCTGCTCCCACGGCACTGAGTATGGAATAAAACCCTTCCACTTAACCACTTAGATGAAATATATCAAGAAACTAATTTGTCATTTTAATTGCACTGATTTGAAGAGACGCTGCCTCACTTTGCTCTCTTCCATTTTGCTAAATTTTCAATGTGAGCATTATTATTAGATTGATCTATGAAAAGACAGCAGAAATCACAACATTTATGTCTTTTCATTTTGCCGTAATTAGATAATTGAAATTCCTGTCACTGTCGCTGCACTTTTGCAAAACACAAACAGCACACAGACAGACCCTAGTCGAAAGAGATGGCTTTTTTTGCTCTTTGCGTCCTCCTCTTTGTTTTTTTTTTTCAAGTTACTTTTCCCCTGCGTTGTTTTGATTTTTTTCCTTTTCACCAGAGCCAATCACTCACTCCATCTCCTGAAGCCAGAAATAGCACAGTGCATGTCCATTTTGTTGAGATTTACCGTCTCCCGCATTAAGTGATTGCTAGCTGAAATGACAGGGCACCTTTCTCTTGATACACTCCGAGAAACCCGGCTGGCTCACATTAAGGACACTATTACTCGAGCCCATTTTCATCCAGCTGCAAGGATATCCATTAAGGTGCCTCACAACCCTAAATTTTTCCATTTTCTCTCTCACTAAACTTGACTTCACATATTATTCCCTGCTCTGTTTTGTCATTTGCAGCTACAAATTATATCAGGCTTAGGCTATCTCTCTCTCAATGTTTTCCCTCCGACAGAGCAATTTGCCGGACCGATTCTGAAGTGTCAAATGGGACACATCATTAGACCTAACTATGACTGATGGATGAGTTCTCCTCAGAAGTTCTCCTCCGAGTCCTGCTGAAGTTTTCAGCTCTGAGAGAGGCAGAGTGTTATGGAATCATCTCTGCAAATGGACATCTCAGGAGTTCATGTATGCCTGCCGAACCAATAGCCAAGCACCTTTAAACTTTATATTATATACTTGTTTTTTTCATTAACTGCATGGCCGCAGTGACCTCAGCGAAAGTGAAAGTTGTTTCAGAGGACAAGCAAGTAATTATATTTAATGAATATTACAAACGACAAACATTTTATTCCTCAGAAGACCCGATGCATTCATTCCAATAGAAGAAATGAGTTATAGGACAGAATTCTTATTTTTTTTTTTGGATGATACCTTTCAGAACCCTAAAGTAAGCCTATTTTATCTATTTTTAATTTATTTACCATGCAACCCTTTTAAAAGGGAACAGTTTATTTAACCTTTGAACATTTTTTCCCTAATCTAAAGAACTCTGCATATGTGCTTTTTTTTCAGTATCATATTTCATACATCAAGAGAATATGGTGTCATAATGCTAGCGAGGCAAAAACACTCAGTTTTATTCAGAGGCCCAAACTGAACAGTATAACAATTGTGCATTGCTGATATCTGAATTGCCAAATGTGTAGTAAAAAATTCTGATAGTTTGTGATTTACATTATAGCTTCTTTACATTTACATAACTCCCAAAATCCACTAGAAGATTCTACTCATTACCTCTCCTAAAATATACTATATTACATACATAAATGCATACAAATATCAGTTGTCAATCTGATATCTCCAAATAAGATGATATTTAAATGCTTAGTTTGCCTTTCTAATAACAGCAAACAGACGGCATCATGACCTGAAGGGGACATTTTTAGAAATATACTACAAGGCCTTTACTTGCTTAAAAACATGTAACTATCAATCCGACAACAAAAAG
>NW_024872857.1:0-23580 GCF_018340385.1 Cyprinus carpio
TGGGGCAGACAGCAATTTTGGCCCCAAAAAGATTAATGTACATTAGAACCCCGAGCCCTTATCAGGAACAGAATATATCTTTCCTCTGTACTGCTAATTGTGGTTTGAGAAAGAATTCAGACCTTTATTTCTTAATTTGAACCTATTTTGAAGATGCTGACATTTCTCCCTTTTTAAAAAAATGAAACTTTTATAAACGACCAGTTTCTAGCCAACCAAGACTCAAAACAGAACCAAGTCATGAAAAACCAAACCCCATTGTTCTTGAATTTTTATTACTGATTGTGGGCGATAAAATACATGATTTTAACATGTATAGCATTTTAAATGGATAAAAATCAAATGTGGGGATATTTGGGGTCTGTACCAGTCATTCACAGCATAGCTAAGACCTCGTCATCTGGACAGGCTGTTGGGAAGTCGACTTCCTTTGGTCTTGTGGAGTGCTGCATGCATTTGGCAATGAAAAGTTATTCTTAGGCTTGAAATAACTTTTCAACAGTGCCAAAGATCCAGCCTTGCTGAAACATTAGCTGTGGGCCAAAGTGTCTTCCCAAGAAGTGATCAAGATAGATACAAGTTAATGAAAAAATGAAATGAGTACATATTCTCACATAGTCTTAAAGGCACAGCAGCAAAAGATGAAATATTTTCTAAGGGTCACATTATAGATTATGACCGATTTTGCTGCAAAAAAACAAAAACAAATTACTTATATGAGTTTCTAATAGTTTCTCATGGGTACATCTTTATTAATAAATTTGCATGGCTCAGTGATTAAAAGTCATGCATTTGTTCTATACATGATGGAGGAAGAGTTCTGCGATCCTGCAAAACCCAGGAATGCACTGATCACATGGTCAGTCAGATGTTAGGCTGTAAACAAAATGTCTGTTATTGCTTGGGCAATGAATAAATTAATTCAATAATTGGGATAATATCCTATTATATTTGATTATTAAAATATACTTTTATTTAAAAATAATTTATTGAAATCTTTATTGAAATTGACATGCTACAGTAAAATGGTTTCCTTTCTTGCATTTTCTCTCTCTCAAAATGATGGACATAAAAATTTTAAAATGCCCATTATAGATTTTGAAATTTAAACCCTTTTATGCAGTATGAACACGCTCTAGTGAAAAAAAACATTCTGCAAGTTTTAAATCTGAAAGTGCATTTGCATAAAGTTATTGTCTTTCAAAAGAAAGAGTCAACTCTGAATCATTGAAACGAGTCATTTTTAAAATGAATCCCATGTTCCAATTCAACTGAATCCAATTCATGTTGATATCTTTTCATTACCCATAATAGGGGCACTTTAAAAATGTAGAGTGCAAAAGATTGGTTAAGTACGAAGCTCCCTATATACTGTAAACCTAAGGTAAGCATTTGGAACCATGATTAGGTGTACAAACCCTAATTTATATAAATGTATATCATAAATATCTTAAAATTGTAATGCCTACCATCAAAAGTTTGACCTTGTTTTTCTTTTTAATTTATTTTAGCTGTTGTGCCAAGCGCGTGACTTTAGAAATATCCTTGGCGGTGGCCAATGGGACTTTCAAAATGACTTTGGAGGCTGAATCCCTTCTTATAGAATTTCAGAGACGTGGATTCCTATTCAGACAATTAAATGAAAACAACATAACCTTGAGTGTTTTGTATCAAAGAGAAAAAAAAAAAAAAAGGAAAAAACAGAGGAGAAAAAAATGGAAGTAATTCGGCCAGAATTTTTTACAGGGTTGATGGGAGAAAAACACAGACATCTGAATGGCAATAAAATCAACAGAATAGCCTCTGTAAATACTAGAGAATTACCTTATGTGCCCAAAGTTCTCAGATAAAGTAGATATGTTTTATTAATGCTATTAACCCCTTTGTAAGTGCACCTACTATTTTTTTTACTTTTATTCTTAGAATCAAGAAAGATGTCCCCACAGCTTTCAGCTTGTAAAGTCTGTTACACTCAAAGCCTCCACTCTCTCTCTATACCGAGAAGAAATCATTCTCCTGGCCAAATGTCTTCTAAATTCTGATTCACATTTAGTTTATCATTCCAGAATGCAAGTCTAATCGAGGACACAAAAGTAGCAAAAAAAGCTTGTGAACTAGGAATAGCTGATGGTAGCCTTGTCATTACATAGTATATGCACAGCATGGTGCAAATATGACTACAATATGCTTTGATTCTGATGCTTCACTTGTTGAAAGTATGCCGGCAAACTGCATTTGGAATAACAGCAAACTACAGCTTTTGTAAATTTCTACTTGCAGTAAAGTGCACGAGCTGATATTATGCTGGATAATTATTACAATGATCAATATGTGCAATCACAGTTACTGTATCTTCATCGATGACTTTTTCACACTATGTGAATAAACTATTCTTGCCAGTTTACACACATTTTAGTTTCAATAAGGTTCACTTAGCAAGTGCAATCAGGATTTGCTATTTTCCACTTTTGCAGTAAAAAGTCAGTCATGCAGTCAAGCATGTTACTATAAAAAGGCTAAATGGTAGGCAGTTTACACTGATCTGACAACTTTATAACTGTGTGTGCTGAACAGGCCCTCCTTACAGCCAAAACTGTAAATGGGGGGCTAACACATCTAAAGCTGTGGGACTTTCAACTGTTATGCACTACACTGTCCGGGTTTGTTGCCATTCAGAGGCGTTGTTTAGCCTACTTGGTTGTTATGTTCTGGATGACCAAACTGTAGCACTTAGCGGTACAATCGAGCAACGGGACAACAGACCAAGGCACCTGAGTAATTGCTTTTCTCCCCTGTTCTTTTACTTTTTGAACAGCTTGTTCTCATATACTTGTTTTAGGACACATTGTACTCCACTATGTGCTTTCAAATCTCGACTAAATACCACTAAACCACTCGGAAAAGCATGCACTGTACGGTGGATGCAGGCCCAAATTCCTAATAATCCACGGCCTGTCCCTCTGAACTCTAACTACTTTACTCTCTATTCCCATTGACTTTGATAATTTTGCATTTTTTTTTTTTAACAAATAAGACATAGAAACCATCAGTGATCAATTCCCCACACCACAAACGGAGGATAACTTCATAATGACTAATACACACTCTTTCTCCTCCTTGTCTCCACTCTCTGAAATAGATGTTTCCAAACTTATCCTTTTCCATCATCCTACTACTTGTCCACTTGATCCTATCCCCGTTCACCTCCTTCAGGGCCATTTTCTTCTTCAGTCATACCTTTCGCTTACTCCACATTAATCAACCACCTCTCTTCACACTGGACATTTCCCACAAGGCATTTCAAGCAGCTCGGATAAGCCTCACTGCTTAAAAAACACTCTCTAAATCCAGGCATTTTTTAGGAAACTAGCAGGACTGGTATCCCTTCTCCATTTATGCAAAGACACTTGAGCGAGTTGTGTTCAACCAGCTCTTTATGTTTCTTGGGCAGAACAGACCTCTCCTGGACAGCATCCAATCTGGCTTCAAAGCGCCACTCAACTGAGACTATCGCTGCTTCGGTTACTGAAGCCCTGCGACTGGCAAGAGTAGCTTCCAAATCCTTAGTACTCATCTGGCTGGATCTGTCTGCTGCTTTTGATACAGTTAAACCACTAGATTCTCCTGTCTCTGGAACTGCACCTCCTGTGGTTCAATTTCCTACCTCTCAGGTAGGTCCTTCAGGGTGTCTTGGGGGGGGTGTGGTTTCTAAGTCACAACTTCTTGCTAACTGGGGTTCCTCAACGGCTCAGTGTTTGGACCATTCTCCTTCTCCACCTACATGACGTCATTAGGATCTGCATTCAGAAGCATAGGCTTTTCTTATAACTGCTATGGTGTGACACTCAGCTCTACTCCTCATTCCAACCAGATGAGCCGAACAGTAGTTGCTTACATTGCAGCCTGTCTGAAGACATTTTCTAGCTGGATGAAGGACCATCACCTTCCAGGTCAACCTTACTAAGAACAGAAACTGCTTGGGTGGTTCAGCAAAACCCAACGTTTCATCACAACGGCTCTATACAGCTGGGTTTGTCAACCTTAACTCCTTCCAGTACAGCGACAGAAAACCTAGGAGTTGTGATTGATGATCAGTTTTTAAGCTTCCACAAGACATATTGTTACAACTGCCCCCGGTCCCTGCAAATGTGCCTTACTACAACATTGGGAAGAGTAGACCCTTCCTGTTCAGAGCCAAGCCACCACACATTTTTGTCCCAGCAATGTTCTCTCCAGACTGGACATTATCTGTAATGCTCTCTTTTGGCGGGCCTTCCTGCATGTTCTATCAAGCCTCCCCTTACGAAAAGAGAGGTTTATTCCAGTGTGCTATTGTATAACTTCTATTAAACTACAAATAGTAAAGTATGCTTTTAGTTTAATTTTTATGTACGTCGCAGAAATGGGCTTTCTGTACTCCTCAGAAAAAATACTTCAAAATATCATTTAAGTATACTTGACTTTTTGTATACTTACAAAAAAGTCTAAATATATTTGAACTATACTTGTGCTCCTAGAAATCCGTGTTTTTATTGTTATATGGTAGAGGGTGCGAGTAACACATCTTCTGGTACAGAATTTCCAAAAAGCCTCAAGTGTAGAAGACAAAGAAACAGCATATAACAAAAGTATATACAAATTAAAAACCTAAATAGGGACATTAGTTAGTATACTTACTGTATTGTGATGTAAAGTTCACTTAAAGCAAACTTTATGAGTATACTTGCAGTATAAAAACTACTAAACTAGTAGTTTACTGAGAGTGTACTTCAAAGTGTACAAAGTATTTAATTAGTAAACTTTCAGGTATACCTATAAGGCACTTTTAGTAGAATTGCAGTACAAACTACAAAAAGCACAGGAGGTAAACTAGTGTACTCAAAGTTTGCTACTGTTATACTTCAAGTCTACTTAAAAAGTATACTTTTATATACTGAAAGTGGGCCCAATTTAGGTCCCAAGGAGTACTGAAACCGTACACTTACAAGTATACTACTAGAACACTGATATTTGTATACTTGCTACATAAAGTATACTTAAAAATATACTTGAAACTTTACATTAAGTATACTTAATAAAATAAACTTTGAGTATACCACTGTGGACAAGTGGGGCGGGGCCGGGAGCCGTGGGAACGGTAGCGAGGCCGGTGGAGTAATTAAACAATTGATAGTGTCGAACACGCACTTGCAAACCAGAGGCTGTCACCAATCCTCGAGAGATCCACACGCGAGGCAGCCTGTAGGAAAGCCCAGAACGGATAATAGGAGGAGCTAGTAATGAAAGTGAGGGACGAGAGATGCCCATGCCTGGATTTTTTTTGTTTTTGGTTCTGTTTGGTGCACGGCAGTCATTCCGTGAGGGGCTGTCACCCTAGTTTGTGGTTTATTTTATTATTAACGTTTTTTTAGTTAACTGTTCACCGGTTTCCCGCCTCCTTCTCCGACATTACAAACATTGTTACATTGGTGCCGAAAAACCCAGGGGCCGAGTGTAAAGGAGCGGAGACACACAATGCCGCGAAGTTCCCTCGCAAGTCTGTGGTGAATCTGTGGTGCCATCGAGACATGGGAGCAGTACTGCCGCCATGACGGCTCGAGGCGTTGTCGCTGGAGTGAGTTGCCGGGTGGACGGACATCGGCACTGCCTTGGCTCGCCTGGGATGTGGAGGGATGGCTGCCATCCGTAGTCGAGCGAGCTGTCGCCCGCCTGCTTCGCCATCGAGGCCGGAGCCTTGCTGTCCCATCTGCCATGATGGGGATCTGAGCAGGGTATGTGGGACTCCTGCTAGGTGCCCGAATCCGGAGGAGCCGTCACCGTGCCCACCGGGCGGCAGACGGGCCTTTCGCACCGCAGGACCTTTTTCATAGTACCGGTGAACTAACTGTGGAACTACCCACTTTTTGGGCGTTTTCGGACCCCAGGAACCGGGTGCGATTTTAGTACCCGGTCTGCCTTTTTTCGAGAACCAAATTCGCTCCTACTCCGGAGCAGGGTCTAACCAGCAAAGTTTGGTACTACCCCGTGATTGTAAGTTAGACATTGATTGGCCAATGCATACGAAAACTCCCTCACCCGCCATGATTTAAAATGCCGTGTAAGCAACTGTACACACACTGTGTTCACGAGTCATTTCGCAAGTATGACGACGCGTAAAATATACGGACACTGAAGTGCGTGGCACTTGTAGCAAAATGTAGCACTGCCAGTTGTCATTGTAGATTATTAGTCCTCTTTTCCCGTTTTTCATCGCTTTACAATACGTGTGACATTCCATGGCCATTATTGTGAAACCCGGCGAGATGCAACAAAAACACAGCTCCGATCACAGTGTCCTCCATCCTCCCTCCCTGTTGTTACGTTTTTCTTCTTTGTTAACGTTGTTGAAAGCCATGCACAAAATGACGTCGCTGTCGACTGGCTTACATCACATCCTAGTACCCACTAGCTGTGTTTACATGGACCCCACTAATCCGATCGTAATAGGACTAGAAGCACAGTCAGAATAAAAAGTCAACATGTAAACACCTCAATCAGATTGAATTGGCCAGATCCGACTAAAATTTTGATTGGAATTGTAAGGGGTGGTTTATTTCTCTTTGTAATCCGAGCAAGAGGACATGTAAACACTTGATCGGATTGAAAGACCGAAACTATGGAACGTACTACGCATCGCACAGTGCCAGAATAGCGTAATGACGTATGACCCGGAACGAAGCTGTTCTTCCGTGAATAAAGCTGTCATAATAAGTGTCCCTGTCATTATAAACTCCCCTTTCACTAATAGCGTATGTGAAGTGGAACAGGACCACGTCCACCAGTCCTTGTTTTGAGACTCTTTTCAACAGACGACTATTTTCTGGAAGTGGGAAGGGGCACTTTTACACCCATTTTTTTCTAAAGTCACTTAAGCAGGCACAGCAGTTCATGTGCTGGTCGTCGCCTAATTTCGGACCCCGAGTAGATAACTATCACTTGTGCTTTTTTATAACAGTAGCGGGAAACTCTGTATATTCATGCAATGTGCACATGTCAAAAAGATAAAATCTGATCAGAAACTTGTGACATGTAAACGCGCATATCGACCCGATCACTTTATTCAGCGTTCATGTTAACACTATGTTTGGATTCGTCAATCAGAATGGATTAATTCTGATGGAAGCAAAAAAAGTTTCCATGTAAACGAACTACTGTCGGTGCAAATGCAACCCTTTTAATGGTACTCTGGGCAACAGTTCCCAGCAATAATCATCCATACTTTTGTACTGTACATTTAGTTCTGGAACTAAAGCATTGCGAAAGGCCCTAATGAGCCAAAAAAAAGCTCACGTTACTCCCTCTCTTCATCAGGTTACACTGGATACCAGTACAGCGTCACATCAAATTTCAAGGTACTGACTGCTTGCCTACAAGACATCCACTGGTACTGCACACCAAATACACAAACGCACTAGTTAAAACTTAAGTGCCCTCCAGAAGCTTGTGTTCTGCAAGTGAACAGCGCCTTGTGGTGCCATCCCAAAGAGGTTCAAAAATCACTCTCATGGACCTTTTCATGGACTGTGCCCAGCTGGTGGAAGGACCTCCCAGTCTCAGTTCGAACAGCTGAGTCTTTAGTCCATTTTCACAATAACATCTAAAGTCCCATCTTTTTCGCCAGCCCCTGGCCACAAATGCTAGCACTTATCTATTTTATTCCATTCGATTATTATTAAAAACAAAAAAAAAAACCTTGCTACGTGGTACTGTGCTAGACTTGTCATGACACTTGTTATACTGTTGTTGTTTTCTTGTTGTTCTGATTGCTTCTATTGTTTTCATTTGTCAATCGCTTTGGATAAAAGCATCTGCCTAAATGATTTAAATGTAAATGTAGATGTACATCAACAATGACTGTGTCAATGGCAACACTGACCCTTTAATTATATTGTATAATTACGAGGAAAATGGCAAGTAACACAATGCATTAAACATGCAATTCTGAGGAAGAAAGACTTTACCCACCCTCAGGCCATCTAAGATGTAGAGGAGTTTCTTTATTCACCTGATTTAGAGAAATATATCATTACATCACTTGCTCACAAGATGAAGGACCATCTGCAGTCAATGGGTGCCATCAGAATGAGAGTCCAAACAGTTGATAAAAACATTCACAAGTAATCCACGTGACTCCAGTCCATCACTTAATGTCTTGTGAAGTGAAAAAAAGATAAAAGAGTAACTGTGACTTTATATCTCACGATTTTGACTTTATCAAAATTACCCTTTTTATTTTTACTTTGTCATCATGTAATTCTTTATTGCCACTTTTATTAAAAAGGCAATTATCAATATGAGTATAGAAGATTAACATAGTTCACAGGCTGCTGTACAATATACTACAGGCAATACAATGAAGTGTGAAATTCAAATTTGGCTCCATGTGTCTTCTCAGCTCTCTGGTATGCCTGTCGAGGGTGATCATATCAACATAGCTGAATGTTTTTTAAATAAATGAGCATCATGTCATACAGCCCCAGGCATGGCTGACTGTTACCCATCTCAGGCCTAGCATACCCAACAGCATTGGGCTCTAACAAAGCGCTTGTCCTCCTCATACAAGGGTAAACACGGAAACGGGTTAGACCTATAAACCCCGGGGGTCCGAGGGTGGTAAAAACTGATGGCAAACGATAGGGGGTTGCATCTCATTCCTGGAGAAACTCCTGTCTGCGGAGAGGGCATGGACCATACATAATGGAGCAGAGCGAGATAGAGTAAGAAGGAATCTTCTACTGACCTGAGTGAAAAATGAAGATATTCTCTTTGACAAAGTAGCCGTGTCTTGGGGAAAGAATGAAAAATTTATCACACTCCCTTTTTCTTGTATTTTTTTGTGTGTTTCTTTTTATTTTGTGCTGATTGAGACCATAGGAAAAATGACTGATGGTCAAACAGATTGTCTTATCATATTAAAATGGCTTTATAAATAATGTAAAAAATATATTCAAATAATCTAACTTGATTAAAATGCTAAACCCACGGTTCACAAAAAACATATAAACTGATGTAATACTTCTGAATCTGGGAAAAATTCACTGTTGAGATCTCACTTGGGTGATGTATTTTTATAGACCAACCTAGTTAGGGTCACACTGGTTCCCTTGACAAAAAACTAATATAATTTTTCCATTGCCTTTTGGATTACTTCAGAAATTAGCTCTGTGATCAATAAAAGTTTATGATTCTTACAAGTTTTTTCATCATGATAATCCTCACAAATGAACACAAACTTTATGAATTTTAAAGCCTAAATATAATTGGCAAAGTGAGAAGATTATTAAACCATTATGCTGCATCAGAAGTCTGTCTGAAATCAGTTATGTGAGATACCTTTGTAAGCAAATGCAGCAAGGCATCAAGTCAGCTGCCTAAGGTTTCGTTTTTGTTGGCAATATCCTGAAAACTGTCAGCAAGTGAAAAATCAAGTCGCAAGTTGCAAGACAATGGAAACAAGTTGTAAAAACATGGAAACCAGTCACAACACAACAGAAGCAAGCCATAACACTACACAATTTGCACAACAAAATGAAAAACAAGCCACCACACTATGAAATTAGAACAACTTAACGGAACATAGTCCAAGTCTTCTTCTCTGTTTTTAGTGTATCTCTGTGGCAGAATTACAGCGCCACATACTGGTCTGGCATGTATACTACTACTCATTTTTGTGTCTGTTTCCTATATATGCAGATATTTCTTGAGAGAAGAAAAAAAAGATTGGATAGGGAAAGCACTGGGTTCATGTGGATGTGGCCTAAAAGTAATACTTGAGGGCCTACTTATTGAAACCATTCACTTGTATACATAATCTTGTTACGTCTGAAGACATATTTGTATTATTTCCTGTGTATTTGTCTCTCTCTCTCTCTCTCTCTCTCTCTCTCTCTCTCTCTCTCTCTCTCTCTCTCTCTCCTCATTCTCTCTCTCACTCTGTCTTTCTCAGGTAGCTCTGCCTTAATTGGATGCGTTTGGGACGTACCCATGGATTGGCAAGCTGAAGGAAGCATTCCTTTTAAATACGCTGGGAATGCTGACGTGGCCAGGAGAGAGAGCGAGATGTTGTTGGCACGTTGTGGCTGCCGAGAGAGTGTCACGGTGGTTAGCTTGTACTAGTTTTCCCTAAAAGAGTGTTGTGTTGTTGTTAACTACATATTCCCATTTATTTGCGCTAAGCATCCTTATTTTTACTTTGACTTTGTTGAATGTCTGTTATTGTTTTGTTCCTCTTCAGGAACTCGAGCTGCGTCGGAGACACTTTGGGGAACGCCCTCAGCGTGAACCGCTCTGAATCACGTGTGTAATCAGTCCAATGGATGGGGGCGAGACATCATAAGCGGGTGACGTCAGAGACCAGGAAGCTTAAAAGCAAGTGCGGCTAAGCCGGCATCAGCCTTCTGTCTTCAGCAAGCGCTCTGTGTGTGTCAGTTGCTATCTGTTTGTGAGTCTTATTTAGTGTTGTTTGTCCACTGGTAAGCTCCATTTGTCAAAGCTTCAATCAAGAGAATTCTTGGGCGAGAGCAGGCAGTGTTCAGGCTGTGTGTTTTCCCTGCACGCAAAGAAAAAGGGTAGGGACACACGCAATTTGTGTGTTGTCTGCTTGAGAGTGAAGCACGCAGAATCAGCTCTCGAGGGAGTTGACAGCTGCGAGGCGAGCGTTTTGCTTCACTCTCAGAAGGCTTTCTTTAAGGAGGGAGCCTTCACTGGCGTTTCTCGCGGTGCCAGCCCCGCTTTCGGCGAGGCGGAGCGGTGGTTGTGCTCGCCGGTTTCGCTTTCGGATCCACTGGAAGGAATGTAGACGTGCAAGTCCCTATCTTCTTCCTTAAACCACCAGATCCGGCGCCCACTCTCGGGGTTTCGGAAGCCTGCGTTTGCGGTACTTTCTCCCTGGTGAGAGGGCGCGACGCTCTGCCTGTCTTTCTCTGAGGAGATTGATGTGGAAGGCGTCGATGCCCAGCTCGCCAGTTGCACAAGCATCAGTTACACAAGCATATTATGCCTGATATTATAATGAGCAGCTTTAATGAGGAGTGGAGCGTCGCGCAGTCGGCTCTCGGTGGGCTGTGCTTTGTGCTTTTTCTCGCTGTAAGTGCTCCGCTCTCGCTGGGCACGCTACGAGGAGTGTGTCCGTGCGTGCGATATCGCGGTTGCGGTCCTGCTGCTGCTGAGGCACAGCGGCAACCGAGATCACGGGAATTGCACATGATCTGGTGAACGGGTTGGAGATGGCTCGTCCTATCTCCACCCGTGTTCACTAGATCTAGAGCTCGTTCTCGAGGTTTGGAAGCCCGCGCTGCGGTTTCTTCCCCCTCTGAGGCAGAGCTCGCTGCTGCATGCTTTTTCTCGCTGCTCCCGCCGGGGCACGCTCCTGAGGAGTGTGTCCGTGCGTGTGATCTCACGGGTTGCGGTCCCGCAGCTGCTGAGGCACGGCGGCGACCGAGATCACGGGGAATCGCACATGATCTGGCGAAACGGGGTGGAGACGGCTCGTCCTATCTCCACCCTTGTTCACTAGATCTAGAGCTCATTCTCGAAGCTTGGAAGCCCTCGCTGTGGTTTCTTCCCCCTCTGATGCGGAGATCGATGCAGCATTCATCGTTCTCTGAGAATGTGATGTTGTTTGTGTGACTGAGTGCCAAAAAAAACAAAAATAAAAACAAGAGGAGCATGCTGCCGAGGCAACGTCTATATTTCTTGGTTTTGTTTGATGTGAATCTTTCTACACCAGACCGTGTTTACTCGTCTGGTTATTTACTACATTTAATTCTGAGGAATAAATTGAAATATTTATCTGACTATGACAGTTAGATGTACAGGGGCTCCTGGGTTGTAATTTCTCATGTGAGAACACGTGTTTACCTCTCTTCCTCTGAGCAGGTTGAGGCGGTCAGGGGCTGCTGGGCGGGAGCAGTCCCAACCCTACTGTGTTCCAGCCCCTTGTGCTGGGGGTGTCACTTCTTGTACTCCGCTGATGCTAGAGTCAGAGTGGAGCTCTCAGGCCGAAGGCTTCTAATGGAAAGTGGTTCTGCGGACTGTCATTTTCCGCTGGAGAGCCTTCGTCATAACGTCCTGATGCATAAGGCTTAGGACTTTTTGAGGGCCAGCTCCCTCTGGGGAAGAGGGGTGTACACCGCATTACACGGTGCCCGTCTATCCTCAGGGCCCTCAGGAGATCGATCTGCCAACCCCTGCCGGTGTTCCAGGGCGCAGCGACCTCCCGGCGATCTCTACAGAGGTCCCTAGAGCAGCTAGTACGGTCGTCCCCTGCCGGTCCGCCACTTCAGGGCACCGAGCTAGTGGCTCTAGGCGCACCAGAGGCCAGTCTCGCGAGGCCAGTCTCTACGAGGTCACATGGCGGTATGGGAGTCCCTGCCAAGTGTACTTCATGGGGTCCTGCCCCGAGCAGGATCTGGTCTAGTCTTCCTAGCAGACGACGTGGGTCTGAGGACTGTCATTTTAGGAGACTTCAGCTATGAGAGTCCTGATGCTGTGGCTCAGGACCTCAGAGGGCAGGCACCTCTGGGGAAGAGCGGTATACATCACATTACACGGTGCCCATCTCTCCTCAGTGCCCTCAGGAGATCGATCTGCCAACCCTGCTGGTGTTCCAGGGCGCAGCGGTCTCCTGCGAGCGCTTTCTCTCAGTTACCAGGTTTCCAGAGCAGCTAGTTCAGCCGTCTCCTGCCGTTGCGGTGCTTCAGGGCACCGAGCTAACTGCTCTGATGAAACCAGAGATCAGTCTCGAAAGGCTGATTCCCTTAGAAGACTATTTGGCAGCGTGGAAAACTACTGCCAAATGTGTCTCAGTGGGTCCTGCACACTGTAGTGAGAGGCCACAGAATCCAGTTCGGTTCTCTTCCGCCTCAATTCACTGGGGACATTTCCACCCTGGTGGGCCCCGAGCAGGCTCTGGTAATGGAACAGAAGTAGACACTCTCCGAGGAAGGAGGCCATTGAGGTGGTCCCTCCTCCCGTTGCAGAGTCCGGGTCCTACAGCCGGTACTTCACTGTTCCGAGGAAGGATGAGGTGTTGCGTCCTATTTTAGGTCTGCATTTTTTGAACCGCTCAGTCAGGGGACTGAAGTTCAGCACGCTTACACAGACCAAGTCCGAGGACTGGTGTGTCACGATCTATCATAAGATGAACTTATCTCCATCCTTCCTCATCGGAAGTTCCTGAGGTTTGCTTTTGGGGGCAAAAGCCTACCAATACTGGTTCTTCCTTTGGCCTTGCACTCTCACCCCACACTTTCACAACTCACCCACATCGACGATTGGTTGATATTAGCTCAATCAGAGGTTGGCAGTTCGGCATCGAGATGTCGTTCTCGCTCACATGAAAGATCTGGGGTTAAGACTTAACGCCAAGAAAAGTGTGCTTTCTCCAGTACAGAGAACCACTTATCTGGGCGTGGTGTGGGATTCGACCACGATGCAGGCATGTATGTCACCTGCTAGGATCGAGTCGATCCTCACTGCAGTCGCGAGAGTGAGAGAAGGCCGGTCACTCACTGTAAAGCAGTCTCTGAGATTGCTGGGTCTGATGGCAGCTGCGTCCAACGTGAATACTATTGGCCTGCTGTACATGAGATCCCTACAGAGGTGGCTCAAGACCAAGGGGTTCTCCCCGAGGGGAAAACCCACTTCGCATGCTAAAGGTCATACGGCAGTGCCTACGTGCCTTAGACATGTGGAGAAAGCCTTGGTTCTTGTCTCAGGGCCCAGTGCTGGGAGCTCCTTGTCGCCGTGTAACGCTAGCGACGGACGCGTCCCTCCCCGGCTGGGGTGCGGTCATGGGTGGCCACCCTGCCCGCGGTCTGTGGAGTGGTCGCCATCTGACATGGCATATAAACTGCCTGGAGATGCTGGCCGTGCTTTCGAGCTCCCGGACCTGAGAGATCATCATGTGTTGGTGCGCACCGATAACACAGCGGTGGTCTCTTACATCAACCACCAAGGAGGTCTGCGCTCACGCCGTTTGTACAAACTAGCGTACCAGATCCTTGTGTAGTCCCAGGACGAACTCCTCTTGCTGAGAGCAGTCCATATTCCTGGGCATCTAATATGGGAACAGACATCCTGTCGAGGCAGGGGCCGAGGCCCGGGGAATGGCGGCTTCACACCGAGGTGATGAAGCACAGTTGGAGAGGTTGACCAGACTCGGGTGGATCTGTTTGCGACTCGAGAGACATTGCACTGTCCCCTCTGGCTTCCTCTGACTCATCCAGCTCCACTGGGGCTGGACGTCATGGTACAGATGTGGCCGAGGCTTCATCTGTACGTTTTCCCCCCGATTGCTCTGCCGGGAGTTCTGGAGAGAGTGCGCTGGGACGAAGTCCGGCTGCTGTTAGTAGCCCCGTTCTGTTCGGGCCGGGCCGGGCCGTGCCTCTGAGGAGGCACAACTCTTAGCTTCCGGTCTCTCAACCGAGGTTGTTGAGACTGTTCTCCAATCCAGAGCTCCATCAATGAGGAAACTGTATGACTTGAAGTGGAAGCTTTTCACTTCTTGGTGCGGAGACCGCCAGCTTGACCCAGTTAACT
Source organism: Cyprinus carpio (assembly GCF_018340385.1). Taxonomy (NCBI): domain Eukaryota; kingdom Metazoa; phylum Chordata; class Actinopteri; order Cypriniformes; family Cyprinidae; genus Cyprinus; species Cyprinus carpio. The sequence continues at coordinate 14,581 of NW_024872857.1, forward strand.
GCCCGGTTGGTATAGTGCTGGAGTTCCTGCAGGCCCTTCTCTCCGCAGGGTTGACCCACTCCATCCTGAAGGTCTACGTGGCGGCCATTGCAGCCTACCGCGCCCCTCTCCGTGGCCAGTCAGTGGGCAGACACCCTCTGGTTACACGTTTCCTCTGCGGTGCTCTGAGGCTAAGGCCTCCGGCCAGAAGAAGCTTATACTAAGCGGTGGATCAGGGTGCTATCCTAAAGCCTCAAGTCCTCTGATCTCCCCTCTCTTGGGGGTCAAGACTCACTCCTCTGAAGTTTGGCCATTGGATGGGTTGTCCCCGATTACTGTCAGGGTCCTGACTCCTTCTCTTGCTTTAGCTGTGCAGTTTCCCACACTAGGCAGAGATTTGTAAGTCTGGCGGCGTGGGCATTCTCGTTCCCCAAAGCGTCTCCGACGCAGCTCGAGTTCCTGAAGAGGAATGTCTCAGGTTACGCATGTAACCATGGTTCCTCGAAGGAACGAGACGCTGCGTCGCAGTGCCACACACTTCCGGAATCTCTGCCAGCGCTTGCTTCATCCACTTGAGGCTAATGCCGGCTTCGCCGCACTTGCTTTTAAGCTTCCTGGTCTCTGACGTCACCCGCCTATGACGTCTTGCCCATCCATTGGACTGATTACACACGTGATTCAGAGCGGTTCACGCTGAGGGTGTTCCCCAAAGCATCTCCGATGATGTGTTTGGTTGATTAGAGGAGTGATTGTTACATGCGTTGGATTGGTTGTTTTTGTTTTTGTTTCGTTTTTTGTGGTTGTTTTGAGGCTTTTTACTTTGTAAACATTATACACATACCTCTTTTATTGAAGCAGTAGGGATTGGGTGCCTGTTTCTTTTGTGCCTGTTTTCTCCTGTTTTTGGGACAGCAAGGGAGTTAGGTAATACCACTGTATTTTCTTTTTCTTCTTTTTTTTGTGAGGTTTATTTAGCTGTTACTTGGGTTTAGGTAGTGGCTGTTTTGTTTATTGTTTTGGCTTTGCCCAATCCTGAAGATTTGCTTCACTTTGCCTCCGTGAACACTGAAAAAAAATAAAAATAAGAACGCAATTGTTGAAAAAGATATATTCTTTATTTATGTTACCTCCCTGACCCTAGACCAGGGTCGTAACATAATTGGGGGCTCGTCTACTGTTAACCCTAAATAACAAACTGGAGTTTTTGCATATATTGAGAAGAAAGTCATCCACAAACCCTTCTTGTGATATATATGTGGGGTAAGTCATTGAACTTTATTCTTTGTCTGGTTTTTTTTTTCTTTTTGGGTGGGAGAGAGTAGGTGGAGATATGGAATTCGATCTAATTTCGTTTACGTTAGCTCCAAGCACAGAACAGTTTGATCACTTTAGGAAAGACGATTTCTTTAAGATTGCTGAATTTTTTAAAATAGAAATTCCTCGTAAAGCATCCAAAAAAGCGCGATTAAAAAACGTTATTGTATAAGGAATTGGTGCAGCAGCAACAAATATTGCCTGAGGAGTCCGGGTTAGAAAGTGTGGAGGAGGGACCTGCTGCGCTGGCAGAGGCCGACGAGAAGCCCTCTCCTGTTTTGCTTTCTCCTGTACGCCCCAGTGATCCTCTTTTTGTGCGTCAAAGTACTCCAGTGGCAGCGGCAAACTTCAGTCACTGACTACTAAAAAACTAAAAGAATTGGAGTTAAGAGTAAAGGTGGAAGAGAGAGAGACCAAGAAACTCAGACTGAGAGAACTAGAGTTCTCTCTAGTTAAGCAAATAAATTTGGTGCGGCCTTTTCGGGAAGCGGAGGTAGATTCATACTTCACGGCTTTTGAGCGTGTCGCTGCTGCTTTGCAATGGCCTAAAGAGATGTGGGCTCTGCTATTGCAATGTAAGCTGGTGGGAAAAGCCCAAGAAGTATGCTCTGCATTACCGATAGATAAGAGTCTGGACTGAGATGCAATCAAGGCAACTGTTCTGCGCGCTTATGAGTTGTGTGCCAGAAGCTTATAGACAAAGATTTAGGGCCCTGAAGAAAACGGACAGACAAATGTTTGTGGAGTTTGTAGGGGAAAAACAAACCCTTTTTCACAAATGTGTGTATGGCAAGTAAAGTGAACACTTTTGAGAACTTAAGGGAATTAATGCTGTTGGAGGATTTTAAAAGTTGTGCTCATGAAAATTTGGTGGTACATTTGAACAAACAGAAAGTGACATCTCTCTCTGCAGCCACTGTACTTGCTGATGAGTTTTGTGTTGACTCACCGAACTGTGTTTTCTCCAGTGGGGAGGTTTGACAGAGTAGCTGTCCATGGTACTGAAATGCAAGTAAAAGGATTGTGAGATGTTCATACCAGATATAGCAGAGGTGGGGCGTTTGGAGGGGGCAGATCTGCAAAAAGTTGACCTGGTGAGGGGCGAGTATGTTTCTACTGCTTAGATGCAGGTCATCTGATCGCTGACTGTGAAGCCTGGAAGAAGAAAAATCTGTCAAGCAAGCCTAAAACTGTAGGTTTTGTGAATTCTGTTTCACCCCATTTCTTCCTCGTCTGGTTATGAACTGTTTTATATTACGTGGGTGTATAGCATCCAGTAGTTTTGGACGAGGCTACATCAATTTCTATATTAAGGGATACTGGAGCGGCTCAGTCGATAGTTTGTAGATAGGGTGTTAAAGCTGGTCCCAGGTACTTATACTGGTACTGACATTCTCCTTCGTGGCGTGGGTACCGATTGTATAAAAGCTCCTCTCCTCAAAAGGACATTCTAATGCGTAGATGGGGAAGCTGAGGATAGTGTGTGTCAGATTGTGGTTCCCAAAGGGTTGCCTTAATCAGATAATGGAACTTGCCCATGATAACGTTCTGTCAGAACATTTGGGAATCAGGAAAACGTATGCGCGAGTGCTACGTTATTTCTTCTGGTGTGGGCCGGGGTTAAAGTCTGATGTGTCAGCCTACTGCCATTCATGTCATGTGTGTCAGGTGGTGGGAAAACCTAACCAGAAGATTCCTATTTTGCGCCGCTGCATCCGATACCTGTAATGGGGGAACCATTCGAACGTGTCATTATCGACTGTGTAGGCCCGGTGCCGAAATCTAAATCTGGGCATCAATACATACTGACCCTCATGTGTGGGGCTACAAGTTTCCCCGAGGCCATTCCCATGCACAGTTTTAGAGCTTAAGCTGTGGTAAAGGAGTTGATAAAATTTTGCTCCGTTTTTTGGTTTGCCAAAAATTATTCAAACGGACCAAGGTACTTACTTTACCTCTTCCCTGTTTTTGCAGGTTTCTTAAGGAATTTGCAGTTAAGCATCAGTTATCTAGCGCTTATCACTCCGAGAGTCAGGAAGCGCTCGAACGTTTCCCCCAAATGCTTAAAACCATGCTACGTGCATTTTGTGTGGAGACGGGACGAGGAGACTGGGATGAAGGTTTACCGATGCTTATGTTTGCCATTCGTGAGACCATACAGGATTCGCTGGGTTTCTGTCCAGCTGACTTGGTGTTTGGTCACACTGTGCGTGGACCGCTTAAGCTGTTAAAAGAGAAAATATTGGAAGAAACCTCCCCTTCAGTATCTGTACTTGAATATGTGAGTTAAGTTCGCGAGCAGTTACATAGACTGGGTGAGATTGCTAAGAAAAATTTGACTGTGGCTCAAAGTAAAATTGAAAAGGATTTTTTACGACATACAGAGTGAGTATAGAAGTTTCCAGCCGGGGGACTCGGTTTCTAGTTTCTGGCTCCCAATTCCTGCCGTTCTTCGCTGCAGGCAAGATTTTCAGGTCCATATGTAGTGGATGCTAAATTGAGTGAGACGGATTACGTTATTCGAGCCCCAGAATGTAAGCATAAGACTCGTGTCTGCCACATAAATATGCTAAAGCCATATGTGAAAAGAGTAGTTTGAAAACATTGAGTCTGTGCCTTTAGCTGTTGTAGCAAAAATTCCTTCTGTTTCTTGTGAGGATTGATGACTTTGGTGCTCGTGTCGAAACAATATTATGTTGCTCCGGTGTTGTTCCAATTCAGAACTCTTGCTGAATATTGAACGGCACTTAGATTATCTTTCGGTCATGGGACATCGTAAAAACATTGTGTCACTGATTCATGAATTCCCTTCGTTATTCGCAGATAACCTCTCACAAACCAATGTTCTCTTTCATGATATTGATGTTATGATTGCTGCACCTATCAAGCAACATCCCTATCGTGTCTAACCCATTGAAAAGGGAAATGATGAGGAAAGAAGTGAATTACCTATTAGAACAAGGACTTGCTGCAACCAGTTTAAGCCCTTGGAGTTTACCCTGTCTTTTAGTGCCAAAGTCCGATGGTACCTTTCGATTTTGCACTGATTATAGAAAGGTGAACAATGTAACTAAACCCGATTAGTTTCCTTTACCCCGGACAGAGGATTGTATAGATCACGTTAGTGCTGCACAATTTGTGATGAAATTGGACCTGTTAAAGGCTATTGGGCAGGTGCCCCTACACAGCTTGCGTGTCAGAAATTTCCGCATTCGTTACGCCAGACGACTTTCTCCAATATTCCCGTTATGACTTTTGGAATGCGGAATGCTCTCAGTCACCTTTCAGCGAGGCTGATGCAAAAGGTATTATCCGATGTTAAAAATTGTGAGGCATATCTAGACCGATTTGGTGATCTATTCTAGTTGCTAGGAAACTCATGTAAGATCGTTACGAGAGGTGTCCCTTCGTTTATCCAATGCGTCTCTGACTATTAATTTAGCATTAATTTACATTAAAGTTCGGGAAGGCGACAGTCACCTATCTGGGTAAACAAGTGGGCCAAGGTCATGTACGTCAATGCTAAGGTGATAGCAATTTTGGGAGTTCCCCGTCCCTACAACAAGAAGAGAACTACGTCGTTTTCTGGGAATGGTGGTTATTATAGGGCATTCTGTAAAAAGTTTGCTAAATTTTTTGTTTCTCCCCTGACAGACTTGCTTAGTGCGTCCAGAGTTTTTTGCTGGAGGGCAGATTTTGAGACTGCATTTCAGGCTGCTAAGGATCTTCTATGCAATGCTCCTGTTCTCCTCCGTCCCTAATTTCTCTTGTTCGTTCAAACTGGAGGTGGACGCAAGTGCTTTAGGCGCAGGTGCTGTGTTGATTCAAGAAGATGAATCGGGAATTGATCACCCAATAAGCTATTTCTCTAGGAAATTTTCAAGAGCTCAACGCAACTATAGTTCAATTGAGAAAGAAGCCCTCACCTTACTCCTAACCCTTCAACATTTTGAAGTTTATGTGGGTGGAAGTTCTTTACCAGTGATGGTATATACTGACCATAACCCCTTAGTCTTCCTTTTGCAAATGTCGAACTCCAATCAAAGGGTTGATGCGATGGGCATTAATGGTTCAAAATGTCAATCTTGAGATACGCCATAAGAAGGGTAGTGAGAATGTGTTGGCAGATGCTCTTTTTGTTACGTCTGAAGACGTATGTTGCATTATTTCCTGTGTATTGCCGATCTCTCTCTCTCTCTCTCTCTCTCTCTCTCAGGTAGCTCCGCCTTAATTGGACGTGTTTGGGACGTACCCATTGATTGGCAGGATGGAGGAAGTGTTCCTTTAAATACGCTGGGACTGCTGACGTGGCCAGGAGAGAGAGCGAGATGTTGTTTGGCATGTTGTGGCTGCCGAGGAGAGTGTCACCTGTGGTTAGCTTGTACTAGTTTTTCCCTAAAGAATTGTTGTGTTGTTGTTAACTACATATTCCCATTTATTTTGTGCTAAGCATCCTTATTTTTACTTTGACTTTGTTGAATGTCTGTTATTGTTTTGTTTTTCTTTTAGTTTATTTATTGTGGCAGTTATGTGCCTTTTTACTTTGTAAACATTATACACAACCTCTTTTATTGAAGCAGTAGGGATTGGGGTGCCTGTTTCTTTTTGTGCCTGTTTTCTCTCCTGTTTTTTGGGACAGCCAGGGAGTTAGGTAATTCCACTGTATTTTCTTTTTCTTCTTTTTTTGTGACGTTTATTTAGCTGTTACTTGGGTTTAGGTAGTGGCTGTTTTGTTTATTGTTTTCACTTTGCCTCCGTGAACACTGAAAAAAATAAATAAACAAGAACGCAATTGTTGAAAAAGATATATTCTTTTTTTATGTTACCCTCCCTCACCCTAGACCAGGGTTGTAAAAATCTTATAGACCAAGTCTACAAAACTAAAAACACATAATTTACTGATGACGTACCACACAGTGATCATGTGTGAAAAACACTTATACATCATTTGTTCACTTAGTAATCAAAGCTCCGTTTCATTAGAAATAAATTATTTTACCCCCTTGCATTTTCTGTTTACATTGTATCTATACTGTACAAAGCTGACTTCTGACTTGGCTTATATGCATATTCAGTGTCTATGTTTTTTTTTTTTTTGTTATTTTATAATTGGTGACTTTATTAGGTACACCTTGCTAGTACCCGGATTGGACCCACTCTTGCCTTCAGAACTGCCTTTAATTCTTCGTGGACATAGATTCACACAAGGTGTTGGAAACTTTCCTCAGAGATTCTTGTGCTTATTGACATGATAGCATCATGCAGTTGCTGCAGATTTGTTGGCTGCACATCCATGATGTGAATCTCCCGTTCCACCACATCCCAAAGCTGCTCTATTGGATTGAGATCTGGTGACTGTGGAGGCCATTTGAGTAAAGTACTTATTGTCATGTTCAAGAAACCAGTCTGAGATGATTTGAGCTTTGTGACATGGTGCATTATCCTGCTGGACGTAGCCATCAGAAGATGGGGTACACTGTAGTCATAAAGGAATGGACATGGTCAGCAACAATACTCAGGTAGGCTGAGTTACACCACAACCATCAGCCTGAACCATTGAGACAAGGCAGGATGGATCCATGCTTTCATGTTCTTTACGCCAAATTCTGACCCTACCATCTGAATGTTGCAGCAGAAATCGAGACTCATCAGACCAGGCCACGTTTTTCCAATCTTCTATTGTCCAATTTTGGTGAGCCTGTGCGAATTGTAGCCTCTGTTTCCTGTTCTTAGCTGACAGGAGCGACGTGTTGTGCATTCAGAGATAGCATTCTGCAGACCTTGGTTGTAACGAGTGGTTATTTGAGTTACTGTTGCCTTTCTATCATTAACCAGTCTGCCCATTTTTCCTTTTCCTCTGACCTCTGACATCAACAAGGAATTTTCGTCCACACAGACTGCTGCTCACATGATATTTGTCTCTTTTTTTTGGATCATCTCTCTGTAAAGCCTAGAGATGGCTGTGCAATGTGAAAATCACAGTAGCTCAGCAGTTTTTGAAATACTCAGATGTTTTCACAGCAGCTTTCACCATAGTATAAAATTCACATTCTGCTGTAAGCAGCTCTAAAGCTCAATAGTGTCATTCTACAGCTCAAATCAAATCAAATCATTGCTCAAATCAAAAAGAGTAATTTTTTACATTTTTCGTACAGGTATGTGTGCAGCTTTGGCCCCCGTGTATATGGCTAATTATTTTATGTTTGTGTGTAGAGTTACTATGCAAAAATACAACTAAAATAGTTGTTCAAAAAAGTGTTTGCTTGTTGCAAGATGTGTGTGACGTTTTGCATGTTGTGTTGTGTGTTTTGTGGTTTTGTTTGTAGAGTTCTGAAGAAATGGAGCCATAGTTTCAAAAAACTGTGTAAGTCGACCATTATCCTTGGTCCAAAACTGATCTCATGTCACATTTTGTACATATTTTAACTAGGTGGCTATTCTTATTCTTTACTAATGACAAATTTGTACGATTTGTGAAAAATTGTACGTGTTTTACAACGGTGGCAAATTCATAAGAATTCTGTTGTAATGTTCGGGGCAACCCCCCCCCGGTCAATGAAGACTGGCACTGTGTAACATGAAATCCACTTTACTGAACTCCGACGACTCACATTGTGCAGAGTCAGCAGCCCTTTATCACTCGCACCTGTACAGATTTCTAGATAGAAGCTGAAAGTCCACGTGCAGTAACAAGAATCATTAACATTTTCCCTTTTCTTTTAGCATTTGCATGTACCAGACTAGAAACCACCATTTAAGAAGAAAGAATGTTAACATATTGCTTTAGTTATTATCTAAATCAGTCAATTGAGTGCATAGCTTAACGTTCACTTCTAACTTATTCCTCTTTGGCCTTTTAATCAACTTTAACTGACAAAGCCTTTCATCCATGATGGAGATTACATTGTCTAGAGGTCTGTTACTGTGTTGTCAGCAATCACATGCTCAAGTGGAGGAGGAGGAGAGTCATTCTTGCCTCATGGCTGATTTTTCGAACAGGAACAGAGTCTTGGAAAGCTGAATACAGGCATGATTGGTAAAAAATTTTTCCATGTTCGGCCATCCTTCCGCAAGTAAGTATTTGTTCCCTGTCTTTTCCATCACTTCCTGTGTGTTTTGGTGTATGGCTTTTGCTCACCTTGCTCTGTTGAACGATCCAGGCTTTTTTTTGTACTCTCACTCTCGGGCCTGGTTGGAAATAGTCTGTCAAAGTAACTCCGTGTCGCGTTTGCTGTAATATTCCTTGTCATCTTTGGTTTGTTGTTTATTTTGTCACCTTTTCCAGCGGTAGTGTTCTCACACACTCATTAGACTGCAGAGCAAGTTTATTAAGGTGGAAGCTTTTTTGTGTTGTCTCATTTTTTCCTCAACCATGTGTAACGCAGTTTAGAGTGGGAGGGAGAATTCCATGACGGCGGAATTGGAGTGGACCTGTGTAACACTAGCAAGGGAACGGAGAGATTGAAGGCTTCCATGACTGGTCCCTTGGAGCGTAGTGTGGGTTTGTACATCAAGTCTTCTTAACGCTCTGTTAAAACTTTCCACTTTGACATTAGATAGCGGATAATACACTGAGGACTTGATGTGTCGTATTCCCCTTTTCAGTAGGAATTCTGAGAATTCATGTGACACAAACTGGCTACCATTGTCTGACACAAGTTCACAAGGGTTTCCTTCTCGACAGAAAATTGAGGTGAGAATTGTGAT